>NC_067495.1:103268282-103500782 GCF_947179515.1 Apodemus sylvaticus | reverse complement strand
ATGTGCATAGGAGTAGCATTATGTAGACTCAGCACATTCCATATACATATGTTTGTATACACACACAGACATATATATATATATGTATACACACACATATATACATGTATGTACATATATTTCTCTCACTTTCTCTCCCTCTCTCTCTCTCTGTGTGTGTGTGTGTGTGTGTGAGTAGGCTTAGATTTTTTAAAACCTACTTTGAATAAGGGTTCCAAAAGGTTTGACCTCCCCCATTTTTGTCCACTGTTCAAATGGAGAGGAGAGAAAAGATGGTAAATATGACAGGGGGATGTGGCCCTGTTTAGAAATAATTTTTTTTAATTTTTTCTTCATTGATATATTTTTTATTTACATTTCAAATAATTTCCCCTTTTCTGGGTCCCCACTCCCCGCAAGTCCCATAAGACCTCTTCCGTCCCCCTGTTCTTCCACCCACCCCTTCCCACTTCCCTGTTCTGGAATTCCCTATACTCTTGGACTGAGTCTTTCCAGAACCAGGGGCCACTCCTCTGTTCTTCTTGTACCTCATTTAATGTGTGGATTATGTTTTTGGTATTCCAATTTTCTAGGCTAATATCCACTTATTAGTGAGTGCATACCATGATTGATCTTTTGAGACTGGGTTACCTCACTTAGTATGATGTTTTCTAGCTCCATCCATTTGCCTAAGAATTTCATGAATTCATTGTTTCTAATGGCTGAGTAGTATTCCATTGTGTAGATATACCACATTTTTTGTATCCATTCCTCCGTTGAGGGATACCTGGGTTCTTCCCAGCTTCTGGCTATTATAAATAAGGCTGCTATGAACATAGTGGAGCATGTGTCCTTATTGCATGCTGAAGAATCCTCTGGGTATATGCCCAGGAGTGGTATAGCAGGATCCTCAGGGAGTGTCATGCCCAGTTTTCTGAGGAACCGCCAGTCTGATTTCCATAGTGTTTGCACCATCTTGCAATCCCACCAGCAGTGGAGGAGTGTTCCTCTTTCTCCACATCCTCGCCAACACCTGCTGTCTCCTGAGTTTTTGACCTTAGCCATTCTGACTGTTGTGAGGTGAAATCTCAGGGATGTTTTGATTTGCATTTCCCTAATGGTTAATGATGTTGAACATTTCTTAAGGTGTTTCTCAGCCCTCCGAAGTTCTTCATGTGAAAATTCTTTGTTTAGCTCCGTACCCCATTTTTAATGGGGTTATTTGGTTCTCTGGGTTCTAACTTCTTGAGTTCTTTGTATATATTAGATATTAGCCCTCTGTCAGATTTAGGGTTGGTGAAGATCCTTTCCCAATCTGTTGGTTGACATTTTGTCCTGTTGACAGTGTCCTTTGCCTTACAGAAACTTTGTAGTTTTATGAGGTCCCATTTGTCAATTCTTGATCTTAGAGCATAAGCTACTGGTGTTCTATTTAAGAACTTTTCCCTTCTGCCCATATCGTCAAGGGTCTTCCCCAGTTTCTTTTCTATTAGTTTCAGTGTGTCAGGTTTTATGTGGAAGTCCTTGATCCATTTGGAGTTGAGCTTAGTACAAGGCGATAAAGATGGATCGATTCGCATTCGTCTGCATGCTGACCTCCAATTGAACCAGCTCCATTTGTTGAAAAGGCTATCTTTTTTTCCACTGGATGTTTTCAGCTCCTTTGTCGAAGATCAAGTAACCATAGGTGTGTTGGTTCATTTCTGGGTCTTCAATCCTATTCCATTGATCCACTTGCCTGACATTGTACCAATACCATGCAGTTTTTATCATTATTGCTCTGTAATAACGTTTGAGGTTTGGGATACTGATTCCCCCTGAAGTTCTTTTACTGTTGAGAATAGCTTTAGCTATCCTGGGTTTTTTGTTATTCCAGATGAATTTGAGAATTGCTCTTTCTAGCTCTATGAAGAACTAACTGGGTTGGGATTTTGATGGGGATTGCATTGAATCTGTAGATTGCCTTTGGCAAGATGGCCATTTTAACTATATTAATCCTGCCAATCCACGAGCATGGAAGATTTTTCCATTTTCTGAGATCTTCTTCAATTAGAAATAGTTTTTTGGGAGTGATTTCAATCTCCATTTGTCAGGACACCAGTAGTCCAGTTTAGTAGTATCAGGATGCCAAACACAAACCAGCAGCCATGGCAAGATCCAGCTGAAACAGCCAGGCCTCTGCCAAATAAATGTGAGTCAGCAGGAGTAACCAGAACCAGCAGGGACACCAGAAGTTTTCTGTTGTGCCTCTCTCAATGAGATGAAGAAGAGAGACCAAAAATGTCTTGCAAGTCTCTATTTGCGAGTGCCCTATCACTGGCTGTTGGGTCCTATTTATATTCTCTCCCAAACATCATGTATTCTCCCACGGGTCTTGCCTCAGCAAGACACCCATGAGTCTGCCTTACATGATACAACCAGGAACTTACACACACACACACACACACACACACACACATACACACACCAAGGAGGCCATGAATTTGAAAGAGATCAAGGAGGGGTATTGGGGAGGGTTCAGAGGGAGGAAAGAAAGGGAGAAAAGATACAATTATATTATAATCTCAAAAAGAAGCCAGGCAGTGGTAGTCCATGCCTTTAATCCCAGTACTTGGGAGGCAGAGGCAGATGGATTTTTGAGTTCAAGGCCAGCCTGGTCTACAGAGTGAGTTCCAGGACAGCCAGGGATACACAGAGAAACCCTGTCTCCAAACACATAAATAAATAAATAAATAAATAAATAAATAAATAAATAAAGCAAACATATTAATCAATTTAATCTTTAGTGTTAAAGGCCATTCATTAGTAACCAAAATAAACCATTTTTTCTTTTTTACTCTCAAGATATGTCTTTTTGGGGTTACGTGGACTTATAAGGAGCCTATAACCCCTATATATCTTCTTCTGAGAAATGCATATGCAGACCCATGGCGTATTTTAAAATTAGGGATTTGGTCTGTGGGTTTGCTTGTTTTGCTATTGAGTTACACAGGTTATTTATATTTTGAATCTTATTCCCTGATATTAAAACTTTCCCCCAATTATGAATATTGCCTTTTATTCTTCTGATTCTCCTCTGTTTCCTAGAGTGTGTTCGGTCTGGTAAAATCCTATTTGACTATTTTTGCTTTTGTTGTCTGTAGATAAGCAACGAATTTTAAGGAATTGTAAAATAAGCCTAAAGTTAAAGGGGAAGGGAACATAAAAGGGTAAAACAGAAATATGTCAGTTATCCACAAATGTAAAGCATGGGTGAAAAATGAGGGTTGGTGTTATAAAGAAATAAACAAAATCAAGATTTTGAACTAGAGCAAAAGAAACAAGGCTCATGCATAAAATCATAAATAAAAACAAATGTTACAATAAATGTCTCAAAATAAAGTAAGTCATGAAAGAGACTATCATGAATAATTACATCATGAAATTTAATAAGCAAGAAATGTGGTAGCCTAGAATAAGTGGAAGAATTCCCAGAATCACAGTCATCTGCAGTGAGTTAAAAATAAGTAGAAAGCCTAAACTGTATGCTAACAAAATAGAAGGTTCACTTAGTAATTAAAGGAAAGCCTAGGACAGGTTGCTTTACAGGAGCAGTCCACGAAATAGGCAAAGAGCAAATTAATTTAATAAATTTTAAATTCTTGCAAATAAATGAAAACACACAGTAAACTTCCAAATTACTCATCTCCTAAGAGAGGGCACCAAGTAGCACATGATGACCTCAAACTCTATGCAGTTGAGGACAAACTTGCAGTTCTGAGCCTCTTTGCTTCCATCTCCCAGCTCCTGACGATGACAAGTTACATGTGATACCTTAGAGGAAAACAATGGCTTTGTGCATAGTAAGCAGGCTCTCCACCAACTGAGCAGCATGTCCAGCTCTCTGACTCATAATGTAAGTCGCTATTATCTGTAGATGAAAGCTAGACAGGGGCACCATCAGAAAAGGAAATTATAGACCAATATTCTAAATGAATATTCACGTAAAACTCTTCAAGAAAATGCTAGCAAACCAAATTCAACAGCACATTAAAAGGATTATATACCACTGTCTGTGAGTGTTATACTTTGAATATGAAGTGTCCCCCACAGGCTCATGTGCTGAATGTTAGTTCCTCAGCTGGTAGTCATACTTTGCAAGACACACACATTGGGAGCTGGGGCCCAGATGAAGGAAGTGGATCTAAGGGTATGTTATGAGAAGGTATACCTTGTCTGTGGCCCATTCTCATCTCAGTTTTTCCTTCTTGACCATTGACTTCATTCAAAGCTTCTGTCCTGCATGTAGGACAGTTGGCCTTTTGTCTGGGCCAAAGTCATAATTCTAGCTGTCCTTGGACTAAAATCAGTGAAAAAAATAATATGCCATAGTAAACTGTTATGACTTTAAACTGTTTCAGGTATTTGTCATACGGACAAGAAGTCTGTCTAATACAAGATTGGTTCAATGGACACACATAGATGAATATGATACACCACATTACCAGAATGAAAACATGATTATCTCTTTTTAAAAAGCCTTTGGAAAAATTGACCAGCAATGATAAAAGCACTCAACAAACTCAGTATATAAGGAACTTGCCTTGACTTACTATTAAAGGATAGAAATGAAGTTACACATCTAAAATATATGCAACAATATCAAGTTATCACACGAGAATACACAATACATGGTTAAAGTATATTTAATAAAGGTACCTAATACCTTTGTTAGGTATAAATCTATATCAATGTAAGGATACACATAACTACCACATTATGTAACATAGTGCTTGAAGTTCAAACCACAGAAACCATCAAGAAACATTTCTTATGGGCAGGATGCCACATACCTTTAATCCCAGCACTTTGGAGGCAGAGACAGATGTATCTCTCTGTACATTCAAGGTCATCCTGCTATTCATAGTGAGTTCCAGGACATCTGGGACTACACAGAGAGACCCCTGTTATAAAAAAAAAAAAAACAAGCAAAAAAATCAAAAAAAAAAAAAAAGAGAAAGAAAGAAAGAGGGAGGAAGAGAACAAACATGAATATAAAGCATCCAATGGGGAAGGGAGAGTTAATTATATGTAAGCAGATGGCATGATCTTATGTATAAAAATCATTAAAGCTTCAGCAACCAATAACTGTCCTTAAACCAATTCAATGTGTTTGCAGCATATTAAAATCAATAGCCCGAGTTCAGTGCAGTTCCTAAGCAATGAACACTCAAAAAAAAAAAAGAAAAAGAAAGAAAAGAACACTATATAATAGCAAGCAGAAGAATAAAAGGCATAGGTATAAAGCTAACCAAATGGTGAAAGAGTTTTACAATAAATTTATATACAATTTTTAATTGTCAAATACTCCCTTAACAAAAAGGGAACAAAAATCCTCCAGACATGGTGGCACACACCTGTAGTCCTAGAACGTCATGCATTGAGGGTAGCTTGGACAACCTAGTATGTTCCAAGGTTGCCTGGAATAGAAAGACTTTTACATAAATAAACCAACCAACAAATGTATCCAAACATATATTCTCAATTAATAAGATCAAAATAAAGTGTACAGAGTTTTTTTTTTACATGCTATAGCCAATGATTTTTTTTTACATTTTCTAATTTGATATATTTTTTATTTACATTTCAAATGATTTCCCCTTTTCTAGCCCCCCACTCCCCGAAAGTCCCGTAAGCCCCCTTCTCTCCCCCTATTCTCCCACCCACCCCTTCCCACTTCCCTGTTCTGGTTTTGCCCTATACTGCTTCACTGAGTCTTTCCAGAACAGGGGGCCACTCTTCCTTTCTTCTTGTACCTCATTTGATGTGTGGATTATGTTTTGGGTATTCCAGTTTTCTAGGTTAATATCCACTTATTAGTGAGTGCATACCATGATTCACCTTTTGAGTCAGGGTTACCTCACTTAGTATGATGTTCTCTAGCTCCATCCATTTGCCTAAGAATTTCATGAATTCATTGTTTCTAATGGCTGAATAGTACTCCATTGTGTAGATATACCACATTTTTTGCATCCACTCTTCTGTTGAGGGATACCTGGGTTCTTTCCAGTATCTGGCAATTATAAATAGGGCTGCTATGAACATAGTAGAGCATGTATCCTTATTACATGGTGGGGAATCCTCTGGGTATATGCCCAAGAGTGGTATAGCAGGATCTTCTGGAAGTGAGGTGCCCAGTTTTGGAGGAACCGCCAGACTGATTTCCAGAGTGGTTGTACCAATTTGCAACCCCACCAGCAGTGGAGGAGTGTTCCTCATTCTCCACAACCTCTCCCACACCTGCTGTCTCCTAAATTTTTAATCTTAGCCATTCTGACTGGTGTAAGGTGAAATCTCAGGGTTGTTTTGATTTGCATTTCCCTAATGACTAATGAAGTTGAGCATTTTTTAAGATGCTTCTCCGCCATCCGAAGTTCTTCAGTTGAGAATTCTTTGTTTAACTCTGTACCCCATTTTTAATAGGGTTGTTTGGTTTTCTGGAGTCTAACTTCTTGAGTTCTTTATATATATTGGATATTAGCCCTCTATCTGATGTAGGATTGGTGAAGATCTTTTCCCAAATTCTTGGTTGCCGATTTGTCCTCTTGATGGTGTCCTTTGCCTTACAGAAACTTTGTAATTTTATGAGATCCCATTTGTCAATTCTTGATCTTAGAGCATAAGCTATTGGTGTTCTGTTCAGAAACTTTCTCCCTGTACCGATGTCCTCAAGGGTCTTCCCCAGTTTCTTTTCTATTAGCTTCAGAGTGTCTGGCTTTATGTGGAGGTCCTTGATCCATTTGGAGTTGAGCTTAGTACAAGGAGACAAGAATGGATCAATTCTCATTCTTCTGCATGCTGACCTCCAGTTGAACCAGCACCATTTGTTGAAAAGGCTACCTTTTTTCCATTGGATGTTTTCAGCCCCTTTGTCGAGGATCAAGTGGCCATAGGTGTGTGGGTTCATTTCTGGATCTTCAATCCTGTTCCATTGATCCTCCTGCCTGTCACTGTACCAATACCATGCAGTTTTTAACACTATTGCTCTGTAGTATTGCTTGAGGTCAGGGATACTGATTCCCCCAGAATTTCTTTTGTTGCTGAGAATAGTTTTAGCTATCCTGGGTTTTTTGTTATTCCAGATGAATTTGATAATTGCTCTTTCTAACTCTGTGAAGAATTGAGCTGGGGTTTTGATGGGTATTGCATTGAATCTGTATATTGCTTTTGGCAAAATGGCCATTTTAACTATATTGATTCTACCGATCCTTGAACATGGGAGGTTTTCCCATTTTTTGAGGTCTTCTTCCATTTCCTTCTTCAGAGTCTTGAAGTTCTTGTCATACAGATCTTTCACATGTTTAGTAAGAGTCACCCCAAGATACTTTATACTGTTTGTGGGTATTGTGAAGGGGGTCATTTCTTTTCTATTTTTTTTTAAATTTAAATTTTTCTATGGAAATGCACAAAATCTACAGCAGTCATAGCAGCTATGGAAAAGAATAGGAAAACATAGTTAAGACACTGTAACATCTAATTTCAAGTTCTCACGATTTATTATAATAATTACAGTGCAGCAATTACAATGACCTATTTATAGATCAATGGAAAATAAACCCCAGAAAAGAACCCATAGATTTTGTTGGTTTGTTTTCATTAAATGTGATAAGGGAGTTTAATGATGAGATATTATCAAGAGATGCTGGAGAAAAGAGATATCCAAATTGAAGTAATGAACCCTGATCCTTACCTCTCATCTGACACATAGATTAACAAAGGTGGATTATAACCCAAGATGCAAAATCAGAACTATAGTATTTCTAGAAGTATAGTATAAAATCTTTACAATCAGAAAAGAGGCAATGTTTTGTTAGACATAAAGGGTAACCATGGAAAACAATTTTAGGAATTCTTTGAAATATAAATTTTCGGTGTCTGAGGAGGTAGGGAAGGAAAGTGTCTCCAATGCTGGTGTGAAGACCAGAGTTCAGGCCCTGAGGACTCACATGAATAATGGGTATGCATGGCAGGCTCCTTCCTGTAACTCCAGAATGTGGAAGGCAGAGACAAGAGATGCTAGGAGAAAGCTTTCTAGCCAGATTGGCAATGTGGCTAAGCTCCGTCTCATTGAGTAAAAGATAAAAGATGTGTAACATGGAAGACTTCCAATATCAACCTCTTATCTCCATATGCATGCATGCACATGTCCTTGCCTCATCCTACACACACACACACACACACACACACACACACACATGAAAAATATGTTCAGTGTCATTGTCAAGAGGCAAATAAAAATGAAATACCAATGAAATACTAGAACATGATAATTAAAGGTTCATACTTGATCATTTCCAAATGTTGGTGAGGATTTAGAGCTGCCATAGCTCTCCTGTGTTACTAATAGGAATACAATATGACTGTGTATATGGTATTTCCCCACCAAAACTTACATTGAAGTTTAACTCTGGACATAGCATTGTTAAGAGGTAGGGGCTCTTTGACAGTGGATCCCTAAGGAACGATGTAATGTCATTCTTAGATGAGCATCCTATCAGTGTCACAAGATTTGGATCAGTTATCACATGGGAGAATGTTTCACATTATTATTATTATTATTATTATTATTATTATTATTATTATTGGAGAACATGTTTCACATCGTATATGTGCATTCATTGGTTCTTCTACTTCCTTCTATGAAGTGAAACAGTATTATGTCCTCACTAGATAGGTTGTGAATTTTCTAGGCTCAGAACCAATTTTCTAAAAAAGAATAATAATTTCAGGCGTCTTGTTATAGTATTGGAAAACAATGTAAGAAAAGACACTTGGAGAAAATATCTAACGTTTTAGTTAAACATACATGTGCCATATGGCCAAAAAGTTCACTTCTGGATGATTATTAAAGAAAACATGCTCCACCCAACTATCATAAACCCACATTCATGTCACCATTATTTACAATCACACAAAACTGTTAACAAACCAAATGTCTATTGTCAGGTGAGTAGATAAATTGTGGTACATTCATAAAATTTATTATGATTCACTAATAGGAAAGAAAAAGTTACAGATGCATTCTATGGCATGGATAAATCTCATACTGTTATCTTGCGTGAGTGAAACCATAAGCGTTTCACTCAACTAATGTGATAAAATGCTAGAAAAGTCAAGGTGAGAATAGTCTGGTTATCAAGTAAGATAGAGATGATGGGCATTGTCTATAAATGGCCATGAGAACACTGATTGCAATTATGAAAACGACAAGAACCTTGATTATGTCCACTTACAGATTAATACAGTATTCAAAAATCATGTGCATATGGGTTTAAAAGGTACCATTTATTGTGTTTAAATGACAGTGTCATTAGTTTTTAATTTTTACTTTTATTTTGTAAGTTTAAAATTTTAATTTTAATTTTTCAAAGTTCAACTATTTCTCCTATATATGAATGTTTAATATGAATGTTAACTTTTAAAGCTTTATCTGTGTTTCCTTTATAATATCCACAGAGATCATGTAGTAAGTAAAGGTACAGGGAGAACGAAAGGGTTTCCCAATGCATGGGAAGTGAAATCCAGTGTTATGAAAAGGACAAAGGAGAAAAACTAGTAGACTAGGAGTGTTAAAAGGGATATGAGATGGGGCAGGATGAAGAAGGGGATATGGGAAAGAGCAACTGACAATAAAGACAATAAAGACATATGGAACCTACTAGTGCAGAAGCTTCCGAAAATATACACATATGTAAAAGAAGTTTAAATGGAGTCACCACGTGGGAGAGATCATAACCTAACTAGATAACATGCTACCAAATAAACTCCAAGTACCATGAATGGGTTATATCTTTTGGATTCACTGTCCAAAGGAGCTCCACAGACCCACCCAAACATCACAGACTATTGCTGAGGCCATTGGTTACTCTCCACGACTGGATGGTAAGGCCCTACTGCTGAATGTCCACTTACTTATGTCATCAAACACGGAAAACGTGAGCTGGTACCCAACTGGAAGCTTCTCCCTTACTGACTAGCATTTGTGATGCTGGGAAGTATTCTGCATTCCAGGAGAAAAGCAATCACCAATTTCAGCCAGCTAGAACTTTGTTAGCTATAATATCAATCTGCCTACAACATAGGTATATTGGTACAATAATGGAATGGATGTTATGGAAATAACTAATGATTTTTAATTGATATAAGTCCCATTCCTTAAAATGGAAATCATGCCAGACACTACTAAAGTGAAGAAGCTGACTAGATAAGTCATGGGTCTAGGGTAAAACCTACTACTATTATTCTGCTAAATGAACTCAGCAACAAAATGACTCCTAATCCCATGTTGCTGTAGCTATAGATGAGGGCCCCACTCAACCCTCCCTAGAGAAACTTTGACTTGCTGTCAGTGAACACAAAACCCACAACTGAGACTCTGAAGTATTCATCCCTGCTGGGGATGTCTTGATTACACCACTCCTATCAAGGTTCGGGGATCAATGTGGAAGAATATTGTAAGAGTCAGAGGTTTTAGACAATTTTCCAGACACAACAGGACAGATGTACATATGAACCCCCAGATACTGTAACAGCACATGCAAGATCTGCACAGACTCAAGCTAGTCAGAATTCTCAACACGAAGGATGGGAGGTGGGCACAAAGTCCCATGCCTAACTAAGAAGCTACTTGCAATTGATAACTGCTGGGAGAAAGAAAAATATATTTTCGCCAATGGACACTATATATCCAGCCACATGCCAGTGCAGGCCCTATGTTCAAGAGGAAATGGCCAACACAAAGAAGCCCAGGTTTTTGTGTGCTTTTAATTGGTTTCACTTGGCGGGTGGTTTCTTTTGTTGTGTTGTTTGTTTTGAGAGAGAAAAGATGTGAGGGCTGTGTGGGGTAGGGGAAAGAATATGTATTTTATGGTAAATCCCTTTCTCCTGGGGATTCTATTCACTATTTAAGAGTTGTGGAACTTAGCATGTGGCACAGACCGACCTTCTCCGAAGCTGCAACAGGAGGATTATATTTTCAAAGTCAACTTGAGCATCTTAGTGACATCCAGTCTCAGAATAAACTTGGAAGGACCGAGGGGATAGCTTAGTGCTAAAGTTCTTGCCTAACATATCCAAGGCTTCAAGTTCCATCTGAAACTCTGAGGAGCAGAGATAGAAAGAAGGCAAATATCAAGTATATGCTGTGAAATAGATAAATATTTGTCTTGTTTCCAAAGGCATTAACAGATCTGAAGGAAAACTCACTGGGAATGGTTCTATAGCCAATGAGAGCAGTCCACTAAGTGGGGGACTTCAGACTTGACAAGAGGTCAAAAGTTGGACATCTCCAACCATATCCCAAAGAAGTTTGATAACACTATGTAAAAAAGGGGCCCCAAATGGTTCTGTGTGTCTACAAAACTTAGCAAAGCACCCAAATGATATTATCAAGCTCTTATTATTATACATGTATACATTATACACGCTAGGCACTTGCCTGTAGATAACTCAGTTTGATACTAGCCACAACTTAAAGCATGAGGATTTTTCCCTTAAGGTTGAACCTAGATAGTGAGAACCTAAGAAATCAGATCCCTTCCCAGACCTCGCAGTTAACACAAAACCGTGACTCTAATGCCACATTGTTTTTTCAAAAGCACTGTGCCTTGAGCCACCTCTTATCTCCTTCTTTCTCCTGATGCATTCCTACCATCCAATGTAGAAAAAAAAAGCCCTAGGCAGGAATGCTGAGAGCCAGACAGAAAGCTGGAGCTCTGTCCCAGACACATAAGAAGCAAGTGTCCGAGAAAGCAGAGGATGCTGCCCCGTTACCAGCCTCCCCACTTGGCCCCCTTCTGAGCTCAATGCTCCTCACACCTGGCCCTGCTCTTTCTTTCTTCATCCATTTTCAGCCTCAACACCCCTCTGCAATCCCTCGGCTTTTCTTCCTTGTCTCCAGGCCACCCAACTCTCATCTTTTTTCTCTTTCCTTTCCTTTGAGTTCTAACCAGCACCGCACCGCCCCTCTTACCCCCCCCCCCCACCCCTGCTTCCTTTACTCCTTCTGCTGTCTGTGTTCCTTTCTCTCCTGCTCTGCTTTCAAGGCTCCATTAGGGCCCCACTATCGACTCAGCCCTTACAAAGGCTCAGCGGTTTTGAGATGAAGTAAAACGTCACTAATTTGTTCTAATTGGGGGGAAAGGTCAGTCTGTCTTAAACGAAAAGTATGAGGGATAGGATATTGGGAGGGGGCCACACAATCTCATTACTTTCAAGTACAAAAAATAACCCCAGTGACTGAGACAAGAGAATAAAAGGCAAAGCTATATGTTTCGGAGAGCCGTAAGTGGTCTGACAAACAGGCAAAGCTCATTTATAATTAGGACATTCACTTTCGGGCTACAAATTTGGTGCTGAGGTCTTTGCATTGAAGTAGGCTAATATTTCTCTTGTTTACACAATTAGTTTGCAGACAGAGCTCTTTCATCATAGATACAGGTACAATCCCATTAGAAGGGTGCGCCATTTCAGAGACCTACTTTCTCAGGCCACATGTTTTGATTCAGCCAGTTTTGAAAAGGAGGAACAGTGACCCACAGCAGCAACAGCAATATTTTCCTGATTCACTTCATTGCAAGAGTTATTATCAATGAAATAAATTCCCTGTTGAGGTCACATTATTTGGGGGGAAGGGACACAGAGGTGAGAGAGAAGTATCTGAATGGACACAAGCAGAGCCAATCATCAGCTAAGCAGCATGCCATCAAAGGCCCTTAGTTTGAAATCTACTAATTTAGAAGCCAATTTGTTGAGCTAATTGGAATGGTAAACAAAGCAAAGATTTGTAAAAATTTTTAAAACTTTACATGCATTGTCAAAGTGTTTTCTTCATTTATGTGCAATTATTAAACTAATTAGCTAAGCTGCCACCAATTTCTGAAAGTGGTTACCTAGAAAAAGTCCTATTTGGAATGTGTTCTCTAGACTGTTTTACCTTGTAATGTGTGAAAAAGAAATTAAATCCATTTTCTTTTCAAATTGCTTGTAATTAAGGTTTCCTACCTGCTAGCCTCTCCTCAACTTATCCTTCTCATAGATCAAGAGTGTTTTTACTCTGTACAGCTAGATAAGAAGGGGCATGGATAGGAAGCTGAATTCTACCAACATTTTTCTGAATTAATGGGAGATCACAATTCCTGAATTTGCATGCATGCTAACCCCCATCACTGACAATGCGGTGATGTAGAAAGGAATATCCCAGCATATTAATTTGTAGTATTAGAGTCACTCAGAAATGAGATATTTCTTGCTGTAGTGATGTAATACAAATTTGTGGCCACTTCAGTGATTGGGGGGGAATATATTGATATAAAATAGCTTTTCCCAAAATCCATAAACTAGAGAGCACTTCCAATTATACAATCTTTAGCATTAACATCAAGAAGTCACCACAGGATTCCTGGAAATTGTTCAGCCACCCAAAGGTAGGAAGATAAGGGGGCAGTTTTGTTATGATTAGAAGTACAGCTAAAAGGATTGGCTTTGTTTGAAAGCCACTGGAACTGCTGAAAAGGATCATGGGAGCACTATTCTGAGATTTGTGCTTTCTCTGCATGAGAAGGGAGCAGGGTCTACTGAATGAGTCTTGGTTACTAGATTCAAAAACATTGACCCATACGTGGCAATTCTCAAGGCAAACTCAGAGGAACAGCCTTGCTTCAGATTGCAGAGAAAAGGTGATGTTAGACTACATTGGACTTTAGGAAGATTAAAAATGTTTGAGTGCCCTCTTCCAGTCTCCTAAATCCTACATTAAAGGTGTTAAGGGTACTATTTAGTTTGATATGATAGGTACAAACCAATGATGTTCTGAAAGGTATTTGCCTGATGTTCTATGATTTAAAGGGAAATAAAACCACACCTTCAGTATTTTTGTTGTTGTTATTTATTGTGGGCTTCTATATATGCTTTTAACACTGTAAGATAAGAAAATGGGAATATGGAATTTTCTTTATACACTCCTGCCTCAAGCCCATAGGAATAAATCTGTCAAATGATCAGAGCACTTTTCAAAACATGCACCCCAAAATATTCAAATGTATATATTATAGAAGTACAGCTAACAAAATCACAAGGCATCTTTGGCAGTGTGTGTGTCTTTAAGGATGCAGAATTTTTGGAGCTTGTTCTTGCCAGGTCGTTCCAGTTAGGATCAGGGGTATTCTGAATGGAGTAGGAAACTTTGAAGATTACTCAATCCTATACTTTATTTCCCAAATATATTGTGTTCAAATGTCCTCAAATTGCCCCTCCTACCACAACATAGTGAAGCATGCAAGGGCCTAAGGACTTGTCCATTCCTTTGGCATTCCTTCTCATATTTTCAGACTGAGGAAGCTGACATCTAAGAATATAATGAGATAAATCATTAAAAAAGAGAAGGATAGCACAGTGGTAACTTTGGCTGTGTGTGGGCTTCTTCATAGCAATCCTTTATCTGTCCAATATTTAAAGCAATCTCCATTTTCTTTAGAGAGTGGCTTCAAGAGAAAAAAAAACCCACATCAGAAATGTGCATTTAGAACATTTTGATATAGAGAGTTGGACAAGCAGAATGAGGGTTAAAGGGGCTCCTACTCTTCCTTCAAAAGCTCTCATTTTACTTCTTTCTGAATAAGTTCAATGTCCCAGAATAGTTGGCTTTGTTTTCTCTATGTCTAGGAGACAGGCCTGAGAATATGTGTTTGCGTGAATAAACGTGGTGTGAGAGACAGACAGGGACCCTCACAGAAAGAAACACATATACAAAGACACAAACGGTGGCACAGACAAACTCACCAATAAAGGCACAAAGACACACAGAATGCAATAAAGAAGCACACGTACACAGATATGCATGTTCACACACAGCAACAAAAAAGGGAGCCGGAGCGGTGATAGCAGAGAGAGTTAACAGAGAAGGACATGTAAACAGGGAGGCTAATAAAGCAAGATTGGTATTACAGACAGAAAGAAATATGGGCAGGGAGATACAAAGACCAGGAGAGGACTATGCAACAGAAAAGAAAAACATCTGCAGGAGCTGAGAAGGATGGAGAAATACCGGGACAGAAAGAGGAAATCCATAGTGGCAAAAAGAGAGATCACTCTCATTCTTTTGGATTCACTTCTAGAATCCTCCAAAGTTTAGTTTCCCATAGCCAGTAAGGAAATTAAGTTATACTACCTCTTATCCTCGGCAAACTGCTCAGAGGCAATTAAAAAAAAAAATCTGGCCATTGCTAATGTGTTTTCTTTGTTTTATATTTACCACGTTTAATTGTGAGTGAGTCACAATTAGGGGACTATAGGAGCCAAAGTGAAAGTAAGGGGTGACAGGGACACCCACGGCGAATCCTCCAGTGTTTTCTCCAGCCCTGCAGTGTGAGACTTTCATATCCTTCTATAGTCTGGCACTGTTGGGGGGCTTTTGGTGGTATGCTCTATGTAAAATAGATACACTGTTTATCTGAAAAACCATTTATAGCATGGCCGTGTACCTGGTACCCATTCCCAGTCTTTAGACCTTTTATATAACTATGGAATCAGGGGCAGTACCTAGGAAGAAGTTTTCTTGGTTCTTGGCGGTACCCAGCAAAGAAGTTTTCCTCTTATTTCTTCTTCCAGGAACCTTTGCTCTACTGTTTAACAATGGTCATTTGCAAGCAGGTGTTTGTTTATAAGCCAGATGTGGTGGGGTAAAGTCAGCACTCCTGAAGCCAAGGGAAGTGGAAGGAGCTGTGAGTTAGGACAGCATGAGTTGCCTAGCAAGTATCAGCCTTGGCTAAAAGGTGATATCGTATCTCCTAACAGAAAAAGAAAAATTATAAAAGTAGTGCCGAGAATGCTTTTGTTTTGCCATTTTAAATTTTGAAACCAGCCATGTAGTCCAGACTGGTCTAAACTGTCAACTCCTTGGTGTTGGGATTATGGACATGTGTTACCACTTGAAGCTACAGCTATAATATGTCTGTTTATAGGTCAGAGGTCAAAAAACTATGGCCTGAGACCAAATCAGACCATCACTTATTTTTTGTGGCCTTAGGGCTAAGGATGATTTTTTTTATATATTTTAAATGGTTGAAAACAAAATAATATTTCATGATACATAAAAAGTACGTGAAATTCAAAATCCAATGACGCTAAGTAAATCTGTATTCTGACATAGCCATGCTTCTTGTTAGTGGCTCCTCTCATGGTACAATAGCAAAACTGAGTAGCCTGACAGATGCATATGACTTGCTGCCTTTTACGTAAAAAAGCGATCCTGGAGCAAAGAGGTAGCTTTGTAGTTGTAGCTATTTGGAAAAAGTTGCAGAGGTATGCACTCATATTTGATTGCAAAACATTTTTTCAAAGTATAAATAAAAGAAGATTAACTAGAACTCTTTCTCAGATGCTTGCAGCATATTAGGTATGGGAAAAAAATCTGAATCAAGTCCCCTCTTAAAGTTGAAAAGCATTTCTTTATAGACCTTTTTAAAGCAGGGTCTTACAGGAGGCCTTATTAGAACCAGCTGATTACTGTTCTTTCAAATCCCGAAATGCAAAATGACGTCTTGCAAGTAGAAAATAAACATGATTAGTATGTAATTTCCTATTCCCCTTTCAAAAGAAGAACAAAATGGTAAATTACAAACTACTTCATCACTACTAGAACGCCTAACTCTCCTCGGTAGTCTTGTCTGAGTCATGCATTAAAATCACTGTTAAAGGTCATCATGACTTCTCTGAACAGGCATTGATATTATTAACTAAAGTTCTGCTAAAATAAAAATCGCCATGCTACTCTTTCACAAGAAAATATCTGTCACTACCAAGTGGCCAGTGTAAGCCAAATGACAGTTAATAATGCACTATAAACATTTCTTGTGGGAAACATGTAACGATGCAATTTCTTTACATTGTCAAATTTGTTCCTAACTTTAGTTTCGTATTTTGCTGTTTCCAATACGTATAAATTGCATTGTATGTCAAGGAGAACATTCCAGGGTAGAAAAGAACAGTGGAACTGGAAAAATCTATCTACAATATGGCTTCAGGGTGGGAAACGCATTTGTTGCTGAAAGCCCGCATGCAAGTTTGAAATCACAGACTGGCACTCAAGACAAGCCAATGACAGCCTTTTCATTATACAGTAGCTAAATTACATGGTCCTGTTGTTGTCACTACTGCTGTTGCTTCATCTACAATTGCAAACCAAACAATATGAGAGTGATTAAAATCTTTTGCTTCCTATTAAGGACACTTGATGCTTATCTTGCAATTTGCATTTGGCCTTAAGGTATTCTAATCAAGCGAATTTCACCCATGTTGACATAGCTGGCTGCTTTGAAAGTAGGAGTGCAGGATACCTTTAGTTTGCCTCCAGGTCCTTTCTTATGAACTCTGATTACTTGAAGTCTTGAGAGGTTTGCCTGCAATTTGAAGGTGGCCCAGTAAACAAAAGAAAATCGTTTTTACATGGGAAAGTGTTCTAGCATGGAGTGTTGCAGGGTTAAATGACACGAGGGATGGAGAACTCCAGGAGCGCCTTAGCACAGCAATGTATTGACTGAAGCTGATGCAGCTTTGTAAGAATTACCTATATGACCCAGGCTGCGAATAAAGGCCAGTGACAGAGTGCTTACCTAAAACTACCTAAAACGTGCAAAGCATTAAGTTCAGTCCCCAGCACCACAAAGAAACAAGAAAACAAATGGGTTTCTAACAATACTTTCCTTTTGATTAGCAATTACTGAAATGTATGATACCTATATTTCATTACCTATTAATTAAAAATTAATGATGAAAAGTCAGAACAAACCATTTCATATGCAAAGCCTTATCACATAAGAGTCAGAGGTTATTTTCAGGCTTTGTTTTGGAGCTGGAGAGATGGCTCAGAGGTTCAGAGAACTTCTTGCCCTTCCAGAGGCTTAGCTCTCAGCACCCAGTGCAAGTGACTCCCAGCTGCCTCTAACTAACTCCAGGAGTTTGGATATCCTTGTCTTGGATCCTTGACACCTGCATGCACATGCCTGTACACCAACACACCAGACATATGTACAAGGGGATTGAAATTTTTTTTTCAGAGCTGTGCTCATACGTACATACAACACACATGAGAGAGAGAGAGAGAGAGAGAGAGAGAGAGAGAGAGAGAGAGAGAGAGAGAGAGAATATGCACCATTTGTTTAGAAAAGAAAGCGATTTGGCTTTTACAGCCAATTTGGTGGTAGATAAATCTGAGGTCAGTAGAGAAACAGTATCTGTATTGACTATCATAGCTGTCTACCTTAATGGAATTTTCCTATATCTGTGTTCAGTTCAATAGTCATTTAGGGGTTATTAAGAAAACCTAAGATCCTCTTGTCTCAGCTTCCTGAACATTGGGATAATAGGCTAGGAATACAGGTATGTGCCATTATTTTTGGTTTGTGAGCTGAATTTCTAATGTGAGCCCATGTTAATTTGTTAATTTAAATAAACTATCAACATCTATGTGACTAGTGACTCCTGTACTGAACAAAGCAGTCTTTGAAAGACTAAGTTTGCCTTGCTAATGTTAGAATTCTGTCTTAGCTCCTCCCCACAGTTACCTGGCAACAGCCAGGTAGAACCCTCCCCACAGTTCCCTGGCAACAGCCAGATAGGCCTGGCCTACTATAAAGAGGGCTGCTCAGCCTCTCCTCTCTCTCTTACCTCCCTTCTCTCACTCTCAGCTTCTCTCTTGCCAGCTCTTGGAGTCTCCTCCCCTCCCCCCTCTCTCAGGCCCTCATACCTGGCCTCTACTTCTCTACTCTCTCCCCTTCTCAGCCTTTCTCTGCCTCTGCTACCCTCTTAACGTCTCTCCCCATGCCCTAAATAAACTTTATTCTATACTATGCCATCTTGTGCCTGGTCCCTCAGGGGGAAGTAATGGGCCCACTGAGGCACCCCCTTCCCCCACACCTCTGCCAAACATATTCTCACACCTCTTTCTCTTTTTATGATCACAACAGCTGAAGTAGTTTTGCATTAATTGTTCTTATCTTTCTGTGTGACATGGGTTCTTTGGAAACTGGAAAATACCTGATGCATAAATTCCTTCTAAAAATTCTTCTTAAAGTATGACATTACGGAGGACATTATGCCCCTCACCTTTTCCTTAAAGCATGCAGTTCAATAGTTTTCAGAATACATTCACAAATAACTTCTACTATCATCAAAAATCAACTAAAAAGGTTTTATTCTTTTTACCACCCCAAGACGAAACCTCATTTCCTTTGCCAAATCCAAGCCCTAGGACATCTATCCTTATGTTTTCTTCTAGGATTTTTATAGTATTTACTCTCCTATTTAAGTCTGTGAGTTAAATTCTAAATGTGGTGTGTAGTAGGCATCTAAGTTCATCATTTTTGCATGTGTAAATGCAATTGTTCCATTTCTTGAAAATATATCTTTTCAAGAATAAATAGTCTTGACACTCTTGCCCAAAATAAAACAGAACAAAACCCAAAATTAGCTGGCCATCAATGTTTCAGTGTCTAGACTCTCAGGCCTTTTCCACTGATTTGTATTTCTAGCCTTACAATCACAGTGACTTGAATACTGGTTTCAGTATCAGGAAGTGGAAGTCCCTCCACTTTATACTTCCTCAGGTGGGTTTTGGTAACTCTGGGTCCATTCTCAAAGTTTAGTATCAGTTTAGTTTCAATAAAGAATTAATCCAAGAGTCCAACTAAAATTGAATTGAATATGTGGGACATAATGTATTTTTCCATTTATTTAGATGTTCTATAACACTAAGAAAAACATTTCAAAATTTAGTAATATTCAGAGTGTATAAACTTGGCAATGTATTTGTTGAATTTATTGCAAAACATTTTATTCTACTTGATATTATTATAAAATAAATTGTTTTGTTCATTCAATGTTTAGATCACTCATTACAAATATATAAAAACACAGCTGTTTTTTTCTGTGTTACCCTGGTTTCTTGAAATCACTCTAAATTAATTCATTAGTTCTAATAGTCTCTTAGGTTCTTTAGGAACTTCTATACAAAGGAGCTTACCATTTGCAAACAGACATACTTTACTTATCCCCATCCAATTTGAAGGTCATTTATTTATTTCGTTCTTGTCCACTTACCCTAGCTAGACCCTCTGATATGATGCTTAATATAAGTGGCAAGTGTCCAACCTTGTTACAGTTATTGGGGAGAAAGAGTCTATTTTCTCACCGTTTGAGTATGTTAGTTGTGAACTTTCATAAATGGCCTTTCCAGGTAAAGAAATTTCCCACCCATTAAGACATTAGAAGAATGAGGGGGAAATGAGGTTAAAGGTTCAATTAAAGGTAGCAATGCAGTGGTGGGGGCAGGAGGGGGAGTAGGGAGGGGGGCATGAAACCTGGAGGAAGTTTCCTTCTATTCCTAGTCTGTTGATGGATGACAAAAGAATATTGGATTTTAGGTGTTTTCCTGTGCCTATTGAACGATTATATTTAATCTATATTACGTATTTAGTGGTTTTTTACTGGTATTCATTTATGGTTTGAGATGGTACATCTTTCTATGCAGTTCAGGTTGCCCCTGAAGTCTTGCTATTTAGGTCAGGCTAGGCTTGAACTCCCTATATCCCTGTCTCTGATTCACCATCATAAGTTTTTGGAGTACAGGCTTACACCTCTGTACCTGGATATAAGTAATTCATTTTGTAGGTTGATTTTTAGTGTTAGAGCAAGCTGGTGTACCTGGAATATTGTCCTATCGGTTATTGTGTATGATTCTTTTTTAAACATTTTTGATACTAGATTTTAAAATTCAATGGTTTATATATAACAGCCTGAAATTCAAGTCCATGCCAACAGAGGCAATCTATGAACTTTAGCTATCATATGTTTTATCTATATCAATAAACATCCCAGCTCTCTAGCACTGATACCACAACCCTCCCATTTTAATGGGTCTATGTCTGACTATGCTCTTGTTCTGCCATGGTTCTGACCCTTGAGAGGTATCCTTCTGCTTGGAGTGTTAAACAGGTTCCATGTGATGGTCCAACTCTAATTAGATATGCTAGAAGCTTCAAATTGAGGGTTTGGAGACTCTGTGCTTAGGTCCATGATCCCTTAGCAATGCCTACCTTGACAGACAGAGCTGGACAGAACATCTCATGGAGAGTCTGCTGATGGTCTGTAAGTTCAGTGCACAATTGTGTAAGCACCTAATTCTCTAGGCAGTTATGCCACTCAGGTGAAGATGGTTGGCCAGCTTCAGAATACACCTTTTTGCACACATGGGATACATACAGAAATCACCTCAACCTTTGGATAAATTTAGAATTTTCTAGGACAAACAAAAGAGGACTACATTCTAGTACTACTCAGGAACAAAGATGGGGTTTTAAAAAAAAAGACAGTATTCTTCATTCAAAATTCAGAATGTGGGGACAGAGTTTCAAACAGAACCAACCTGGTACAGCATAGAGGGGGTTATGCAGAACAGTGTTTCTAAAAAACATACCAAAGAGATATGATGAAACCTTTGCATCTCCCCAATAATAGGAGTTTGAAATGTATTTGACCTGGTTTCCATTGGGAATCTCATAGCACTCACTATGTAAGTATGCCTGACTGTTTGCTGAAGTCCTCCACTTTCTGCTTGAATGCTATCTCTAGGACCCTTTCCATTTGCTGTTCCTTCATCTTCTTGACCTTTGCCTGGGTCTGTTTCCTCTAGTCCAGACAGTGCCATTATTCCTGGGTCTGTTTTGCACATTCCCATGTGTTTTAGTTACTTTCCTTGGTGCTGTGACAAAATATTTGACAAAAACGACTTAAGGAAGAAGGGTCTTATTGTTCATGGTGTGAAGGTGCAGTCAGTCCATCAGGACAAGAGAGACACGGAAGCAGGATGCACATTCATCCACAGTCAAAAGCAGTGAGTGGTTTTGTCCTTCTTCCTCACCCTGGCACAACAGCCCATGGCAACATGCCACCCACATTCAGGGTGCTTCTTCTCTCTTCATGTAAACCTTTTGGAAATACCATTGTGGGTGGGCACACACAGTAATACATCTCTAAGTGATCCTAAACCAATCAAACTGACCTGAAGATTAACATCAAACATCATCCCTTCGAAAACAATTTGAATTACTGTGTTGCTTCCTCTCCTTGGACACCTCTAATTTCACAGGACCATTTGGGCTTATTCACAGGCTTCCATGGTACAACCCTGAAGTTCAGTGAATACTTTATTCTCTCAAAATGTCTTGAAAGTTTCAGATTGTCATTTTATTTCAAGCGTTTTGTGTCAGTATTCATAAGATAATTTAGGTGCCTAGGCTTATCTGTGATGCCTTTTCTTTCCTTGGTCAGGGTATTGCGATATTTGTGGAAGTTATTTTGGGAAATGTTCTTCCTCTTCTATTTTTTTTTTTTTGAAGGAGCTTGTGAATTGTTAGTATTGGAGCAAGAGAATGTGGCGTATTGGATGTGGAGCAAGAGGAACCCTCCTCCATTGCTGGTGGGAGTGTAAACTTGTACAATCACTTTTGTAAATCAATTTGGCTGTTTCTCAGAAAACTGGGAACAGTTCTACCTCAAGACCAGCTATACCACTCCTGGACATATTCCCAAAATATGCTCCAACATTCCACAAAGACCCTTGCTCAACTATGTTCATTGCAGCTTTATTCATAATAATCAGAAACTGGAAGCAACCCATATGCCCCTCAACTGAAGAATGGATACAGAAAATTTGGTTCATTTACACAGAAGAGTAGTACTCAAGTACAAGTCATACTTGTCTATTAAAAACATGGACATCAGGAAATTTTCAGGCAAAAGAATGGAGCTTGAGAATATCATCCTGAGTGAGGTATCCCAGTCCCCAAAGGACATGCATGGTATATATTTACATGTAAGTGCACATTAGCCATACAATACAGGATACACATGTTATACTCCACAGACCCAAAGAAGCTAAACATGAAGGAAGTCCCAAGTGAGAATATTTGAATATCACTCAGAAGGGGGAATATAATAGTCATAGGAGGTAGATGGAGGGAGGGAACTGGGTGGGAGAGGGGATGGGGAGGGGAATGGGAGTGTTTGGGATCAGGTATGGGGAGGGACAGAAAAAATGGCCATGAGAATGAATGGAAATCTGCAACTTACAGGAGTGGAGAGGGTGGGGGGGCATCTCTCGGACAAGACAGAGAACTGGGATATGGGAGACACCCAAGAATCAATGGGGGTGACCTTAGCTGTGACTCACAACATTGGGCTTATGGAATCTGAAGAGGCTTCCCACTATAGCCAAGTAGGAACCACAGTAAAAAGATAGGAACACCAACCCATCCACAAAACTTTCAACCCCAATTTATCCTGTCTACAAGAAATGTAGGCACAGGGGGTGGAGCAGACACTGAGGGAATAGGCAATCAATAACTGCCCTGACTTGAGATCTATCACATGTGCAAGCACCAATCCCTGACACTGTTAATGATCCTTTGTTGTGCTTGCAGACAAGAGTCTAGCATGGCTGACCTCTGAGAGGCTCCACCCAGCAGTTGACTCAGACAGACTCAGTCACCCAGAGCCAAACAGTGGATGGGATGTAGCTTGGCGACTTTCAAGGAAGAAAAGGAGGAAGAATTGTAGGTCCTAGGTAATAAGAACTCCACAGAGTCAATTAGCCTGGACCCTTGGGGCTCTCAGAGACTGAACTACCAACCAAAGATCATACAGGGGCTGGACCTAGCCCTCCGAGCTCATATGTAGCAGATGTGCTGCTTGGTCTTCATGTGGATCCCAAACAACTAGAACACAGGCTATCCAAAAAGCTGTTGCCTGTCTGAGGGATATATTCTTCTTGCTAGGCGGTCTTGTCTGGCCTCAGTGGGAGAGGATGCATGCAGAGACTTGATGTGCCAACGTGAGAGGATATCCAGGTTGGGGCCTTCACCCTCCCAGAGGAGAAGCCGACGGAGTGAAGGATTGTAGGAGGGTGTGACTGGGAGGAGGGGCAGTGAGCCAGATGTAAAATGAATGGTACAATTTAATGAGGTCCATCTGGCTCTGTTATATTTTTTCTTTATGGGAAATTTTATTTATTTCTCTGTGTGTCTGTGTTGTTGTTGTTGTTGTTGTTGTTGTTGTTGTTGTTCTGAGAAAATGGTCTTCCTATTTAGTCCAGGCTGCCATCAAATGTGAGTGCCACAACTTTCTTAGTGCTCAGAATCGAAGCTAATAACATTTTCTGTTCCCCCTGGGCACATTTTTGATCCAGTCTCTTCTCTAGCTAGAGATACACTCAGATTGTCTACCGTTTTTATGTTAGGGTCAGTAGTCTAGGAATTTTTCCTTTTCTTTTGAGTTGTTCAAGATATAAAAATAAAAGAGCTCATGTTATTCCTTTATATAATCCATCTTATTTTTATAAATTTCTCTAAAAATTTGACTCTTCTTTTTAGTTCTCGGTAAAGTTAGCTTAACATTTTATCAATTTTACTGAACTCTTCAAGAAACAAAGTCAAAGTTTGATTTAATGTTTTATTAATTTAGGTTCTAAGCTTTGTGTTTCTTTTCTCTTGCTTGCGTGAGATTTGCTCCCCCTCCCTACTTACTCATTATTGTATACTTTCTACTTCATTTCTTAACCATATTCCTTTAAAAATGACTGAAATGCTTCTGTTAAAATTCTCCATTCTTGTTACCATGGCCACCTTATGCATCCCCTCTGCAGACCTCGTCACTAAGTTCCAAATTGCTTGCTATCAAGAATGGAACCTTATTATTCTTATCTGAGAAATTCACTGTCACATCAGTTTCAACATAGTCTCCCATTTCTTCTCTTTCTACAAAGGTTGGTCCAGAATGCGACATAATCATTCCAGGGTTGTGAGTTGAAGACGGTTGTTAGCGCTTCCCCACCTCCACCTCCTCTCCACCATGTAAAACCATAGCTCTGTTATCCAAAGGTGAGCTGGTTTTGTTACGTACTCAAGGAGAAATCACACTGAACAAACATTTCTGGTCTCTGTGGTTACTTTAAGATGTCTCTGCTATTTGGGTGACCTTTATTCTGATCTTTTGCATAACCCGCTATGCATTTACTTGATTTGTTTCTTCTTTCAAATATTTTTTAATGTCTGTTTTTTTAAAATATGGTTTCTCTTTTACTTTTGGAGAAAATCAGTGACTAACTCATAAATTCAGCTGTCACCACCTGTCCCCAGAATATTTTTCTAGTACATTCTTGTGCAACAGGAAATTTCAACATATAGAAGTGCACTCTGGCCCTCAGAAAAATTCTAGCTAAATAGAAGTCGATATATATGTATTGCCTTCTTAGCCTTTTTGATTACATGCCAATCTCTTAGCCTTGTACTTTTACTTTTGGGCCAAATTTTGTGTCAGTACGATCTAGGAGGTTGTCTTCAAATAGGAAAATAAATAGGCATAGGTAAGTGATGGGAGAAAAGAATGAATGATTTTCTTTCCTTTTCAACAAGTAATGATATCCTTTATTTTGCTAAGTAAAACTTAATACAGGTAAAAGGCTTCTCTTGGGAATTGTTCGGCATAATAGAGTAACTTCCAAGCTTAGGCAGATGGTCTATTTCAATACTGTTTGGTTTCTTATTTTCATATACACATTTCCTATAAGTACTACTCCACATATAGAGACATCCTGCCATACACTTGTATTTATCAGTCTGTGTCTACAATAGAAATCTCAGCCAGGCAGTGGTGGTGCACACCTTTAATCCCAGCACTTGGGAAGCAGAGGCAGGCAGATTTTTGAGTTCGAGGCCAGCCTGGTCTACACAGTGAGTTCCAGGACAGCCAGCCAGGGCTACACAGAGAAGCTCTGTTTTGAAAAGCAAATAAATAAATAAATAAATAAATAAATAAATAAATAAATAAATAAATAAATAAATCTCTGATTCTGTGATGTTTTCACTATCTTCAGAAGTCATGTACCACACTGTACTGAAATAGGCTCCTTAGTACTCCTTGGATCTACTACAATGTGGAAATCTCAGTCCTATAAATCTTAGCATTCTTAATGTATTTCTTAATCATCACCTACCTCATAGAAATTTCCTCTCTCCTCTCTCTCCCTCTCCCTTCCTCCCCCCTCTCTGTTTTGCACACACACACACACACACACACACACACACACACACACCCTTAAGCCTAGATTCTCAAACAAATGAAATAAAATCAAACAAAAGTAAAGTCAGTGTTATAAGGAAAACTTTGTCTTCTGGCTTAAAAGTATTAATTTATACCTGCTAAAACAGTATAGGAAAAAGCTTTTATCTATGGTTTGCTCTGGCTAGCATAGCACAAACTTTAATAAAGCAAAATTCTCTTCTCACAAACAAGTTGGGGATTTTCTGAAGTCAATAGAAAGCAAAATCAGTGGGTAGAAAGAGGGAGGGAGAAAGCATCAGACTGCTAATTTCTTTTTGGACAATATTGAGCTTTCAGCCTGGCTGAATATTGCAGAGATGTCAAGCAGACTGTTAAAAAACAAGTGAATCTCTACTTCACCAATTCTATGTTTAAACCAAAATCTCAAGGTCATACTTTTAGCTATCTGCAATGTTCACCAGAGTAGAAAGCTTTACTTGTCTAAAGTATTAGAAACAAAATGTGACAATAATAAAAGAAAATAGATCTTGTATTACATGTGTGTCTAGAGATTTACTCTTGGTTCGCTTTTTGACCCTTAAGGTAAAAGCTTCAGAAGCAGTTGTCTCTAAAGTACTTTTTTGTCACTATATGGTATGACATAATAAAATACGAATTTACATCTACTTAATTATGACATCAGAGAGGTGCTCCATTTCATACTCTATTTTCCAGAAGCAACAATGGGTGTCTCCGTTGTTTTCTTCATCTAAATATCTCCTATGAGCTCTAGAGCTCATTTACCTTTCCAGGAAGTTGAAATATGAAGCCTGGCCTCTGACAGATAAAAGATACGGGTGTTTAATCTTCTTTGAAAATTAAGGAAAACTTTTTTTTTTTAACTAATGACACTAGCAAAGTCAAGAAAATTGTACAATCTAAGATTCACTGTCTCCCCCAAAGAAATGACCTTACTACCTTTTTTACAGATCGACCATTACTTAGGTAATTTAAGGACAAAGCATCTGCTTTCACATGAATTTCTTTAGATTGTCATCTGGTTGTTTTCAGCCAGAATTGTCTACATTGATTCAGTGTGGGTTCATGAAAGAAAAGAAGGCTGCCTTCAAATAGACATGGGAGTGAATTTTTATGCATTAGATGCATGCATTCATCACGACTGCCTTTGATGTTTGCAAAGAATACCTTTTGTGGACAGCAGGAAGACATGGTACCTAGAAGCACTTAGGAATCTTTACGCCCAAATCTAAATGACAATAATGGGATGCAGGTTACTTTACAAAGCTTTGATGAAGTACAGATCTCAGACAAAATATTGTAGTGATCCTACCCACGCTCCTGTGCTGACTGCTTTCTGGAAACATATTGGCTATCTTTTCAAAAGATTTTATATAAAAGGTTAGCATTTTATGGAAACTAAGCATAAGACTTATTTCCCAAGTGGATTAAAAAGAATATAATCTGATGTCCCATACTGCTCCATTCTATACCATCTTGAAACAGGGAACCTTTAAATGAGTGGTTAAGTAACCATGAAAACTTCCATAGAGAGACCAAGAGCCACAATATGCAGCATCTAGTTGAAGAAAAGCTATGAAAGACATTGGAATACTTTGAAAATTACAATATATAGACCAAGAAATATCCTTTTCTGCACAAAATGTAATTGAAGAATTCACAATTCTTTTCTATGGATTCTGAGCCCTCTGATCTTGTAGGTTTTAGCAAAACATGGAGATTTAGGTAAAGGTTGGTGTTTCATCTTAGCAATTAACTTTTTTATTGAATATATTCTTCATTTACATTTTAAATGTTATTCCTTTTCTGGGTTTCCTCCACTCCCAGAAAACCCCCAACCCATCCTCTTCCCTCTGCCTCCATGAGAATGCCCTCCACCCAACCTACTCCCACCTACCACCCCTGGATTTCCCCATGCTGGGGCCTCTATTGAGCTTTCATAGGACCAAGAACCTCTCCTCCCACCAATGTCTGACAAAGGCATTCCTCTGCCACAATTGCAGCTGGAAACATCTGTACCCCTTTGTTGATGGTATAGTCCTTGGAAACCCTGGGTGTGTCTGGTTGGCCAACATCATCGTTCTTCCCATAAGGCTGCAAACCTCTTTGGCTCCTGCAGTCCTCCCTCCAACTCCTCCATTGGGGACCTAGCAGGCTGTCCATGGTTGGCTGCCAGCATCTGCTTCTGAGACAGCCATATCAGTCTCCTCTTGGCAAACAATTCTTGGCATCCACAATAATGTCGGGTTTGGGTGATTGTTTATAGGATGGATCCCCAGGTATTCTCTGGATGGCCTTTCCTTCAATCTCTGCCCCACACTTTGTCTCCATAATTGCTCCTGTGAATATGTTGTCCCCTTTCTCAGAAAAAAACGAACCACCCACACTTTGTTCTTCCTTCTTCTTGAGCTTCCTGTGGTCTGTGAATTGTATCTTGGGTATTCCAAGTTTTTGGGCTAATATCCACTTATCAGTGAGTGCTTACCATGTGTGTTTTTTTTATGATTGGGTTACCTCACTCAGCATGACACTTTCTAGCTCCAGCCACTTGCCTAAGAATTTCATGAATTCATTGTTTTTAATTGCTGAGTAGTACTCCATTGTGTATATATACCACATTTTCTGTATCCATTCCTCTGTTGAAGGACATCTGGGTTCTTTCCAGCTTCTGACTCTTATAAATAAGGCTGCTATGAATATAGTGGAACATGTGTCCTTGTTATATGTTGGAACATCTTCTGGGTATATATATATATATATATATATATATATATATATATATATATATATATACCCAGGAGAGGTATATCTGGGTCCTCAGTTAGTACTATGTCAAATTTTCTGAGGAACTGCCAAAATGATTTCCAGCTTGCAATCCCACTAGCAATGGAGGAGTGTTCTACTTTCTCCACATCCTCACCAGCATCTGCTGTCCCCTGAGTTTTTTATCTTAGCCATTCTGACTGGTGTGAGGTGGTCTTGCATGGTACTGGTACAGAGACAGGCAGAAAGATCAATGTAGTAGACTTGAAGACTCAGAAATGAACCCACACATCTATGGTCACTTGATCTTTGGCAAAGGACCTAAAACCATCCAGTGGGAAAAAAGTCAGCATTTTTAACAAATGGGACTGGATCAAACGAAAGTCAGTATATAGAAAAATGCAAATCGACCCATTCTTATATTCTTGGATCAAACGAAAGTCAGTATATAGAAAAATGCAAATCGACCCATTCTTATATTCTTGTAGAAAGCTCAAGTCCAAGTTGATCAAGGACCTCCACACAAAACCAGACACACTGAAGCTTGTAAAGGAGAAAGTGGGGAGGAGCCTTGAGCACATGGGCACAGGGGAAATTTTCCTGAACAGAACACCAAAAGCTTATGCTCTAAGAACAAGAATTGACAAATGGGACCTCATAAACTTACAAAGTTTCTGTAAGGCAAAGGACACTGTCAATAGGACAAAATGGTAACCAACAGATTGGGAAAAGACCTTTACCAATCCTACATCTGATAGAGGGCTAATATCCAATGTATACAAAGCACTTAATTTTAAAGGGAAAAAATGAGCAGAATCTCTGGATGGGCTCATGTTGGCTACATCAATGCTCCTGGATCTCTTCGATACTTGCCAGACTCCATCAAAATGTCATGTCATAAAGACTGCTTTCCATGTGCCAAGTTGATACAACAATAAATTGATAATTCTGTAGTCTCTGGGCAAAGTTTGGCAAAGTATTAAAGAACAACAGTGACATTGATAGCCAACATCAGTCTGAACTCCAGGGCAATTTGTATTTTCCTTAGCTGTTCATAGCACTAAGAATCCTATATATAATAAACCATATTTATAGAATGCAGTTTTCAAAGGCAGAATCACATCCAAATAACACTGGACCAAAGAATGTTATAGGCAGTTAAATAATGAATTTGAAATGACCTCAGAGACATATACAATTGGTTGACACACAAGAAAAACAAACAAAAAAACAAAACAAAAAACCACAATCAATATTGAAAGCAGAGGTCAAATCTAGCCCTAAATGTTAAAGGACTGCTGCAAGTAGTTATTTGAAGAAGACTTATTTGTGACAGAGAATAACATTTTTTTTAAAGGCAAGCTAGTTGTTGAATAAAGTTGGAAAATAGAAAAAAATCTATCTGTCCATTTGACCTTAGAGATTTTCAGATTGATTATAGCAAGGAGTCAAACTATCACTGGAGTCACATGGTCTAATAAATTTGGATTTAAAATTAATTACATTGGCTATAGCTATCTATATATTCAAGAAGTTGTCTGAAGTCCCACTGAATTGGAAGCTTTACTATGAAAAGATAAGGAAACTTATATGAATTACTTTTTTAAGAGCAAGCCTTTGCAAAGGCAAGTATAATAAATAAGGCCAGCCTAGGTGAGGGAAGGCTACTAAGGTGGTACAAAAAGAATACTTCTTCAGAAAGGCATAACAGAAGGTCTTAGTTTTGCTTGAAAATTACTTGCCTTGCTATTACATTGTCTTTTTTATATAATTCAAATTATAATTTATCTGGCTCACAAGGCACTGAGATATTTTGTCAAATATTATGCTGAGTACATTGGTGATGATGTTTTTCAGATGAAGTCAGTGTGATGGTTTGTATATGCTCACCGCAGTTTTATTAGAAGGTGTGGCCTGTTGGAGGAAGTGTGTCACTGTGGGGTTAGGCTTGGAGATCTTCCTCCTAGATGACTGAGGATGCCCAGTCTGTTCTGGGCTTCCTTTGGATAATAATATAGAGCACTCAGCTCCTCCTGCACCACGACTACATGCATGCTGTCATGCTTCTGCCTTGATAACAATGGACTGAACCTCTGAACTTGTAAGCCAGCCCTAATTAAATGTTGTCTTATAAAACTTGTGTTGGTCATGGTGTCTGTTCACAGCAGTAAAACCCTAAGATAGAAGTTGGTGCTGGGAGTGGGGTCCCCAAGTCAACTTCAGCTTCACAGTTTCTTGTTCCAGTGTCTGAGATCCAAGGATGATCTTCTGGGCTCCTCCAAAAGGCTGGTGTCTCTTCTCCAGCTCTGCCCTCTCTAGCACTCTAAGTTCAGGTTGTTCCACTCCACTGCCACTGCTGTTCTTGGTAGTCATCCCATGGTACTAGCATCTCAATACACTGAAAAATAAGTTGAAAATCTGAAGACTGCTTTGCTATCAGACATGGAGATGCAGAGTTTGGAGTTTGCCCAACTGGTTTTCTGTCTTGCTTTGGGGATTACAGTTAAGTGATTGGATGAATCTCAAGGACTCAAAAGTCCTTGAACTTTGGACTTTTAACAGTTGAGACTTCTATAGACTACAGGGACTTTGGAAGTTGGACTAAATGTATTTTACATTATTCTATGTTTAAGTATGGCTCCCATAGACTCATGCTTGAACGAGCCTATGGGGGACAGGGAATGGAATGTGATCATTTGTATATGCTTGGCCAAGGGGGTGGCACTATTAGAAGGTGTGGCCTTGTTGGAGTAGGTGTGTCACTGTGGGGATGGACTTAGAGGTCTTCCACCTAGATGGCTGAGGATGACCAGTCTGTTCCTGGCTTCCTTTGGATAAAGATGTAGAATCCTCAGCTCCTCCTGCACCACAACTGCAAGGATACTGCCATGCTTCTACCTTGATGACAATGGACTGAACCTCTGAACCTGTAAGCCAGCCCTAATTAAATGTTGTCTTTTATAAAACTTGCATTGGTCATGATGTCTGTTCACAGCAGTAAAACTCTAACTAAGACAGTCAGCTTCTCCCTCTTCTCTTTTCCTTTCTTCTTAAGGCAACATCTCACTGTATATCCCAGGCTGGCTATGGACCCATAATCCTCCTATTTCTGCTTTCCGAGTGATGAGATTTGTAGATGCACACCACCACAGTCAGTTGAGATTAATATTTGGCTGATAAAATAAGTAAAAGATTATCCTCCCCAATGTAGATTGATGTTGTACAATTGGTTGAAGTCTTAAATAAAACAAAATGCTTAACCTTCTGCTCCCAACTTCAAACTAAGACATCAGCTTTTTAAGGGTTTTGCTCTCAAATTGATAAATCATCCCTTTTTGGTTTGTCAGTATGCAAACCTTTAGGTTGAAACTATACTGTCTGCTTTCCTGTATCTCTAGTGTGCTGCCTTATACTAGAAGTTGTGTGTGTGTGTGTGTGTGTGTGTGTGTGTGTGTATGTTCACACTCATGTGTGTGTGTCTTTAGTTTATAGAAAGAGATACCCTTCTCAAAATCCATGTGTTTTCTTTAATCTCACTTTCTTTAATGTATCAACCCTTCCCTATACACTGACAGCTTCCCATGTGACTGAAATCGTATACAGAAGCTTTTAAGCAATGCTAAAGACCATTGCTTAAATCTCTGACCCCCCCCCCCCATTGCATTCCCATAAGTTCCCATCTCAGTTACAACTCTGTTCTCTGTTTTCATCACCAAATTCTGCAGGAAGTGGTGGGTATCTGTGCTTTCAATGCCTCGCTGCTCATTCTGTTTACCCTGCAGCCAGGCTTCTGTCTCCACCAAATGAAAACAGTTTCTTGGGATTTTCTTTTTCTTTTTGAATTTCCAGTTTACTAGCATATGTGTCCTGGGTCACAGTTCAGGTTATAATAAACTAAATATTATATAGGAAGTTGACTATGTGCTAAGCTATTCTCTTGAGAAGACTGTGCAACAAGGACAGGAGAAAGGGGAAATGAAATCTAATGTAGGGTAAGGTAGATGAAACTGTGTTTGTTGAGCTTGAGCAAAGTCTGCAGGTAGAAGAGAAAGAGCCAGTTTACAATAAAAGCAAAAACAATAAAAGAGGCTAATTTATAGTACAAGGACTCAAGGTCTAAAAGGAACAGAATCAATTCAAAATACGAGAAGTGACTGCTTTACAAGCACAGAGTAAACAAGTTAATGGAATACCTGGAATATCTGTTACTATTGTTCCTCTGCCCGGAATATCTCATCTCTTTAACTTTGTCACTCAGTTTCTGCCTCCATTATTGTGGAAGAACTTGAATAGCAGCTGCATTTTCCTTCCCAGTGAGGAAATAAACCTTTAAAATGTGACTAGGTATAGCAAAAAGAGTACAAGTCCCCATTTTAGCTGTATTATGGGAATACATACAATCTTGTCATTTGTTGAGGAACTCAAACAAGCCCTTGGAGTATTGTTTCTATGGGAAAAGAGTCCAACTTCCCTAAAAGTCATAGCCCCCAAATGGTTAACTACTTGTTAGTAAACAGAAGTCTTTGTATGTCTTGCAATGGTATCTCCATTAGAAAAAAATGAATTTGGGAGGTCATATAGGCAAACTGTTTTCAAAGTCAATTTCCAAACCAAATTTTTTTTAAATAGCCCAACTCTTTTTTTCCAGGCATATCTCAACTTAATCCCAATGTAGCATCTCTCATTTCATTTTGCTTCCCTACACACCAGCTTTGGCTCAAAATGATTTTTTACCTGTTATCTGAGATCAATTCCATCTTCATACTAGAAAAGGTTTTGGCCTCTGAAGAAATTCCAAAGCATGCATCCCAGGCTTTGAAGACAATAGCCAAAGGTAGGTTTAGAAAGATTCTTTTGAACAATGGTGGTAGCTTCTTCAGAATAAGTTGATAAACTAACTCCATTTGGAAGGTATGAGAAGTCATTTCTTGAAGTTCTAGTGTATTCATTAAAAATATTAAGACATGGGTTTTTTTTTATAATGCCCTTTTAATGAATTTTTTTTCTTGTCGGCCCAACTAAATTGTAGATGCTGTAAGCTAGAAACTGTGACTTCTTTGTAGTACTATGTATTGTCCTCATTGATGCATTCAAAAAGATTTTAGTTAATCCTTGGCCTATGGAGACTCACAGAGACTGAACCACCAACTAAAGAACATGCACAGGTTGGGCCTAGGCCCCCTACAGACATGTAACAGATGTATAGCATGGTCTTCACAGATGTTCCCTAATAATTGGAGCAGGGAATGTCTTTGACTCTGTTGCTTGTCTTTAGAGCCCCTTTGTCTAGTTGGGCTGCCTTGTCTGGCCTCAGTTGGACAGGATGCACTTAGTCCTGATGCAGATTGATGTACCAGGGTGATTGTTACAGAGGTGGGGGCAGGTACTCCCCTTCTCTGAGAAGGTAGGCTGGAATAAGGATGTAAACTGAATAAATAAATTAATAAAGACATGGTGTTAGTTAATGAATGTTTTAAATTGATAGTCAATATGGATGAATGTTTTTATTCAGTCTGGTGTTTATGATCTAGGCATGTAAATAGTAGCAATGATCACTGGGCTATATAGAATAAGACATAGTACGTGTAACAAAAAATTAATTGCAGGGGCTGAAGGGCTCAGGGGCTAAGAGCACTGACTGCTCTTCCAGAGGACTTGAGTTCAATTCTCAGCAACCACAGGACAGTGCACAGCTGCCTGTAACTATAAGATCTGATACCCTCACACGGACATACATGCAGGCAAAGCACCGATGCCCATAAAATAAGAATAAGTTATTTTTAAAAAAAATAAAATTAATAGAAGTGATATGTAGTATATGGGTGATGGCATTCTGTCAAATGGGCTTTTATCACAAACCAAATGGGAGCAGAGAGAGAGAGAGAGAGAGAGAGAGAGAGAGAGAGAGAGAGAGAGAGAGAGAGAGACCCTAGAAAATGGAAAGATCATTTGTGTTTCTTTGAGGACATGTATAGTGTTGCATAGTGAATGTTACAACTTAATCTAACATCCTAGATGTGACTTGCATGCTACAAATTCTTCCACCTTTCTGCCTCAGTTCTCAAGCTTTCCCAGAACCCTCAACCCCAAGCACACTGGTTCTCTTTATAAGTGACATATTACGTACCAGCGGATACTCCAGAGACTTCAGTGCAGATCTTAAAAACAAACCTAACTACCTCATTGTCAACTTCTACCATTTCTTTCCAAACTCTCCAGAATATATCCTGAAGAGTGATATTTCCTCAATTTGTGAAAGCACACCAACATTTAGGTCCGCATCCTAATGTAAAAATTTCTACAGATTGATATTTCAATACCAATGTCATAGTCTCTAAAAGATGCAAATGAAATCTGGGTTGTTATTGAAGAGATAAAATGACAAAATGATGATGCTGGCAAGAACAAGATTATGAATATTCATGAAGAAGGACAAGCATATATTTCCCTAAAATCTAGTGCTCTCTTTCCCAGAGGAAGCCATCTGGTCTTTTTGATTGCTAGTTAAAACCAATTAACACAAAATGGTGATACTATCTTATTGGCTTTCACCACAAGCCTCCTGGTTTCATCCTTAATCTTATGGTTTCCCCTTAAATGTTTCCTGTTAATGGTACAAATTGAAAACAACAACAGTAACAACTCATATTCAATCTGAACAGAGTTGAGCACAAGCAGGCATTCCTCATTAATATCTGTAATCATCACCTTGCCCCAAAGAGACAAAGATGATAACAACTCAAGCCTGCTCATGTACACAGCCCATTCCCAATGGCTTTTGAATCAGTCAGCCAGCCAGATGACCTCTTACTTTCGGTCTACATTGCTAGCACCTGAGGTTCTGGGAGTCTCTTGAGTGAAATAGTAGTGGTGTCAAAACGACACGGATACTCCTGATTTCACACATATTTCTTCAAAGTGCATCATGATGACCCGAGAGTAAAAACAAACATACATTGCTTTACAAATGGTGACAAGAAAAAAAACTCGGGGCTGGAGAGATGGCTTAGCAGTTCAGAGCACTGTCTGTTCTTCCAGAGGTCCCGAGTTCAATTCCCAGCAACCATATGGTGGCTGACAACCATCAGTAATGTGGTCTGATGCCCTCTTCTGGTGTGTCTGAATAGAATGATAGTGTACTCACAATCAATCAATCAACCAATCAATCAATCTTTAAAAAAAGAAAGAAAAATACAAACTCAACCTATTTACATGCTACAGTCCCTGGCACAAAACTTCAAGTCTCTCATTGATTGACTACTTTCTCAATATTCTAGTCCAAGTTTTTCCCTCATAACTGGTAGTTAGTTAAGGCTGTGTCTATACTTCCAATCTTCCTCTTCTTCCTCCCCTCTTCTTCTTATTTTCCATTTTTAGTAGTGCTGGAAATTAGATCCAGGTTCTTCTACATGCTTGATAAGCCTTTACTTCTGAAGTATATCCCAGCCCTCAGATTTTATTTTTTTTTCTTCCCCTCTTACTCCCTCTCTGACTTCCTCCCTTTCTCCCTCCCTGCCTCTCTCCCTCCTTTCTTCCCTCCCTTCCTTTCTTTGAGACAGAGTTTTTCTGTGTTGTTCTGGATGTCCTAGAACTTACTCTGTAGACCAGACTGGCCTCAAACTCTCTGGGGTTGAAGGTGTGCGCCACCACTGCCTGTCAACAGTTTTCCTTTGCTCTGTTGTCCTAGTAGTCACTTCTCACTTTCTCTCAGACCACAGTCACAGCTAGACATTTCCCTAGTTTTCATTGTGTAAATTAATCTGATTGTATCTGAAGGAGGTAAAAGAGGTAGCACACAACTACACAAGCTTTAAACCAAATATATCACCTACCAATTTTATGTGTAATTGTGACAAAGTAACTAGATAAATCATATAGATTAGATATAGATTAACACAGAGCTTCTAAGTTATGGTATGCGTAACATTTATGATCTGAGATGGCTTATTGCACCTTTATGCACATCTTGCTGTACTGGTCATTGTTGTTGTTCACAGGTGTTACAGCAGGGTAGGATTGTTAATGGTTCCCCTTGGTAACTTGAATAGTATTCTCTGTAACCATGGCTACTAGACCACAGGAAAGATGATTTCAGGTCAGATACAGCTAGAATCATCTGACGCCCGTGTCCTAAGTCTGCAGTATCTTCAGCAATGGGAGCCCGTGCTCAAGTTTGGAGGGGTAGTCAAGGTTAATGGATAGACTTACAAAAGATTATGTTGAATAAGGTAATCTATGCTCAGAAGGACAAACACTACAAGTTGTTTCTCATTTGTGGTTCCTAGCTCCAAATCATCAGACGTAAGTATACAACATACAGTAACCACATAAACAAAACAAAACAAAACAGAAAAGAATCAAGGGACCACTGAGGGGGAGCTTTGTGAGGTAATAACAGGATTCAAGTGATATGAAGTGGGAAATGAACAAAACATGGCGGGGTCTCTAACTGGAGTGGAAGGAGAGAAGTCAATACAGAAGGAAAAGGAGGGATGAGTGACAGATAACACCAAGGTTATTTGATATAGCACCAGGAAATCATATTATTTTATATTTACAAAAAATTGTACACAGTACATACAGGTGTGTGTATATACATATATGTGTGTGTACATATATACATATACATATATACTACACATGTATTATATATTCATATATATAAATATATGGGTGTATCCTCTGTAAATTTTGTATTTATTTAGAAGTTAATGTTTCTCTGTTTATTTCCATCATCAATTTGTGGACATCTATAGGCCTGCTGCCCTACTTTAAAACAACAATTAGCTATGTTAATCTAATGTGATTATTCAACCAATCACTATTGAATAGGAAACAAGGAAGATTATGTGCTGATGCAAATTCCTTGTGACGGTTTTAATTGTGAGCTCGACACAATCTAGAGTGACGCGGGAGAAGGGCCTCTAAGAATATCTACGAAGTATTATCTTAATTGCATTAATAGAAGTGAAGAGACTCACCCTGAATGTGGGCTCTGACTGGAAGGACAAGATGTGACTGCGATGGGCTGCTGCGTATTGACCTTGCTGCCTGCTTTTGACTGCTCTTAAGCATGACCAATGCTCTCCTTTTCCTGCTCCTATGGCTTCCATGCCATGAAGGACCCTATCCTCCAACCCTGCCCTCCACAAACCTTTTCTCCCATATGTTGATCTTGTCAGGAGAAAGAAAGTTAAAACAAGCGTTACTCTGGTAACATTTTTGAGGAATGTACTGTGCATTGATTTAGAAGTTTATGAGAATTAGCAAGGTACAGAATTGGAGAAATTTCATCAGAATGACTTAGAGACAGTCATTTCTTTATTTTAAAAAGTCCCATGCTGTTAGAAGAATAGTGGGTGAGTTTGGATATTATTAAAATAGAAAGATCTCTATGTGAAATATTTATACTGAAATAGTATAAGAAACAAACAACAAGCAAATAAACAAATGTATCCACTAATGTGTTTATATAAAGATAAAGAGAAGAATATTTTCTACAGGGGTGTGGTGAGGTATGAGGGGAAAGAGTGTCTCAGTGGGCACGTGCCAAGGCATCCCTTCCCCCTCAGGGACCAGTTGAATGATAGTATAGTATAGAATATAGTTTATTCAGGGCATGGGGAGGGGAATTAAGTAGAGGCAGAGAAAGGCGGCGGGGGGGGGGATGGAGAAGAGAGGAGAGAAGAGGAGAGGAGAGGAGAGGAGAGGAGAAGAGGGGAGAGGAGGGGAGAGGAGAGGAGAGGAGAGGAGAGGAGAAGTAGAGGAGTAGAGGCCAGCTATGAGTGCCATGGAGAGACGGGGGAACGGAGTGGGGAAGGAGAGGGAGAAGGGGTGAGGGCACAGAGAGGGAGCAGGAAGCAAAGAGCAAGAGAGGAACAAGAGGGCAAGAGAGGGAGGAGGGGGCAAGCAGACCCTTTTATAGTGTGGGTAAGGCCTATCTGGCTGTTGCCAGGTAACTGTGGGAGGAGCATACCTGGCTATTGCCAGGTAACTGTGAGGTGGAGCTTAGACAGAATCCCAACAAGAACCCCCCTCCAAAAAACCCACACATTATTCCCCAAGCAGATTGAATACTTTAAAAAATATTAGACAGTAACTCCACAGGAAGACCAACAGAGTCAACTAACCTGGACCCTTGGGGCTCTCAGAGTCTGAACCACCAACCAAAGAATATACAGGGCTGGACCTAGGTACCCCATACATATGTAGCAGCAGATTGGCCTTCATATGGGTCCCAAACAACTGAAGCGGGGTGCAGGGACTATCCCAAAAGCTGTTGCCTGTCCCTGGGATATGTTCTTCTAGCTGGGCTGCCTTGTTTGGCCTCAGTGGGAGAAGAGACTTAAAGTATCAGGGTGTGGGGGGGGGGATACCCAGGGAGCCCCACCTGCTTAGAGAAGAAGGGGGAATTGTGGGAGAAGTCTACTGGAAGGGGGCAGTGGGCAGGATGTAAAATGAATAAATAAATAATAAAAATTATATATCCTTAGAATAGAGTGGAAAATGCCACTTCCCACAAATGATAGGTTTCATAACATCTTCCTATAATTTATTGATTAAAAAGGTCTATTATTTCCTTAATGAATATGGTAATTGTGACATGACACCTAAAAACAAATCTACTACTCTGTTTTCCCTTATGATCTAATGAATGCAAAGGGGGAAATAATAATCAATGATAACTAATTTCTGGAACAAACACAAGCCTTCTCACATGGAATCATCTTTCTTTAATTTTTAATATGAGTAACAAGAGGAGATCTTAAGAATAGCACTGATAATTATTCTTCTGCAATAGGGAGCCTATACAAAAGATCATACTGTCTACTTAAATAGCTACCAATCAAGCAATAATTAAACTTAAAATGGGCTATTATTTTTTTAATCTTTGGGATTGTGAAAAATAGCCCCTTAGTATTTTAGTCCTTTGACATAATTTCAGCAGATTTTCTGCTTGTTCTGTAAATGAGAGGTGGAATTAACATCTAAGACTCCAAGATCACTTTTTAATATCAGGTTTCTTAGCATACTAGCCTGCTAATTACTGAGAAGTCTAGCAAACACAACCTAGTAATTATGGCTTGCTAGTGTGGGTACAACTTGATTAAAACTGTACTGAGACAGGACCACTAACATTTTTTTCCAAATGAAAAATTAACCACAAGAGAAATATAATATGATACATGGGAAAACAAATATTTTAAATACTAGTTATTAATTTGTGGCCATGTATAAATTTAAAGATAAGGATTTAGCTAATTATTTAATATTTTCTTCCTTTACATATGAACATTTTTTTTTTACTTTGAGAGTTGTAATACATGAAAATGTCTTGTGCAACACACCCAGGTGACAATTACATAGAAAAAAGTCATAAAGCCCTTTGAACTCAGTTGTCAATTTTATGCTATGGTAGACTGCAGACTGTCTACAAGCAAAATCCCAGTCCAGTTATCCTCATCACTATCCACTTTTTATCTTGATATAGTTGAAAGAATATCTCTGACCTACGTTATCACCCCTGACATTTTATAAAAAGCAATAAAATGAATCAAGTGGGAGTCAGTAGGCCTGTATTCTAATCCTTAGCGGTTATCTCTAAGTCGTTTTACCCTGCCTTTTGACCTTTTAGAGACTTGTTTTTCCTATTAGCAAACCCAAAACAACATCTGCTTCACAGGATGGGCTTGAAAATTAAATAGATGATGTCTGAGAAGTACTCGAATATCAGGTGTTCTGTCAATTCTGAGTATTGTTATTCACTATTCATTACCCTTCTTAAAATCACCTAACCAACCTGCTTCATGTGTGATAGGATCACAACATGTAGGTGTAAACAAGACATGCCCAACGGGCTGCCATGTTCTCCTTAGTTCCATCTATCAAAAACTAGCTAAGATTTTCTTCCTTGGTTTTTTTTTTTTTTAAATTCAAAATGTTTGAACAAGTAGAATTTATAGATTACAAGCACATGGCTCCCTAACATAGATGGCTTTCAATTTGCTCATTCTCAAATGTGCCATTTTAGCAAAGATAAATGATGCCCACTTGCTTTTTGTAGGAAGTCTGGACTTGTTCATTTTTTTCCCACCTGAGGAAATTATATTTTGGTGCCAAAATACTAGAAATATCTAAACATTACAAAAAAGAAACTGCGAAGATTGAGATTAACACAATAAAGGTCACATAAAGAATCTCCTAGTACTCTGGATTTCTAATTGACAGTTAACAGAAGCACACACATACACACACACACACACACACACACACACACACACATTGTTTTAACAAGATAATAGCTTTTGCCTTGAAATAACAATGATCACAAACGATTTGTAAACCTTTTAATATGATCACATTTGAAATATGTTGAAATGCTTCTGTGAAAATGTGATGGTCTTAATGTCTAAAAGTAGAAAATGATGTTAAGAAAGATTTATTACTCTCCCCAAGCATAGAGAGATGGATCTAATACTTACCCCAAATTATAAAAATTCCATTTTTTTCTCCTTTCTATCATACTGTTTTAATTAAATAGGATCTCCGGAGGTGTGAAAATAAACTCTTGCACTGAATTTGTAGCTCTTCTAATGATCTAGAGATCTATACAAATGTTTTTTTCACTGAAGATGTTTGGTAAGGCTACTAAATCTGCCTTGCCCTTCCAAGACTTTGTCTTTGATTACCTTCTTCAGAGCTAGTATGACAGTATATTAAGGAATACAATTTTCAAGACTGCTCACCATAGCTTCACAGTTTTCCACTGCCTTAATCACATCACTTTCATTGTACTTCTCTTTCTTGTCTCTGTATTGCTCTTGCTACCCCTGTTTTTAGAAGCCCCTTTAATCTTTTTCCTAGGGCTCAGTCTCTACTCAAGTTTCTACTTGATATGGAGCTATTTCCTACAAGAAATTCCAGGATAGGAACCAAAGACCATATATGTTCTAGCTCCAACTAGAAAATAGAGTGTTTGCTGTTCTAATAATGTCTCCCCTGCTTCTTGGGTGAGCCTAATCTCTCTCTCTCTCTCTCTCTCTCTCTCTCTCTCTCTCTCTCTCTCTCTCTCTGTCTCTCTCTGTCTCTGTCTCTCTCTGTCTCTCTCTCTTCTCTCTCTCCTCTCTTACTTTATCCCTTTAAAATACTTTGTCAATAGTCCCTTGTTTTCTCCCATTTGAGGGAGAGTATGTGGCAAGAACCCCTGTGGAAAAAAAAAAAGACGAAAACATTAGCCAAGTCACTAAACTAGGGGAAAGTTGAAGGGGCAAGGCCTTTAAGAAAACATGCTTCCTATGGATGGTTAAGTAGCAACAGGGGATAAATGTAGGACACAGGTGGCCAACATGTGTTTTCAGCAAAGGCAACATTATCCAACAGACAGCAGAATTCCTTTAGAATATTGGCATTGTCTTCTCAGAGAACTAACAAAGAGGTTTTCTTCTAGGCATTGTTTCTATTGTGTCAGGATATCTTCCACAAAATAAAACTTGACAGAAAAATCCTGCTTTGTCTCCATAAAAACTATATTCTAATTCTGCAGACACCCTGATGAATCTCTATAACCCATAACCTAACATAGTCCAGGGAACAAAAGTATTGTCTTACACAGTACCTACTGGTGCACATAACCCACATACTCCCTTATCTAAAAGAAGGCATTTAAACTGACAACAGGACTTCATTGTGGTAATCAGCTGCTGTATTGAGAAAGTATACTTCAGCTGTTTAAAGAACTGGAAACCATTACTGCTTTCTTCATTTTATTATTCTAATACGTCCCCCATAAGTGCAGCTAAAAATTACCGACAGATGGCTGTGCCAGAGAGGAGTCCAGTAGTTTGGCTATTAGGGAAATGTCTGTGTTATAATCTTTACTATTGATAATCACCAAAATGCCACACCTGCCCATCTGCTTCTAGACTCATCTGACCCAGACACTGTCCCGTGAATTAAAGAACAGAATCCGTCATTGGTTCAGTGTCTATTGAATTAACAAAGACTAAGTGCTGTGGTATAAATAAATGGCTGTCTGTCATGGAGGTAGAGTCCAAGCCTTCAGTCTTCTGCCATCTAGCAGCTGCTCCTCAAATGCATCTGTCAGTAAGCTATTCTAGAGCGTATCACAGCAGCACCTGACAGACCAATCTTCAACTATGTCTGAGTAGAGGTAGCCAGGGAAAGGCTTAGATGCTATGCCATGATTGAATGAACAAGTTTAACACACTACATTAGAAAGGAAAAGCTAAAAGAACCAAGTTAACAGCAGTAACTATTGGCAAATCTCTCCCAACTAATCTCTATCGGTGCATTACAGGCTGTCTACATGACTCCTTTGATTATGAGAACTTGCTTTAAGAGTGTTGAGGTATGGTAGTGACTGTTTGGAAAAATGCTTCTGACCACAGATTTCTCATACTCAGCTTGTGAAGGTGTTTTGGTATAAGATGGAGGACCTAGCACATGGATCTAACTTCTTTTCCTTTCCCTGGTCTCATTGAAGTGATAGAAAACACATTTTCAAACATAATTAAACCATAACAGGGCCCCAAAATAGGAAAGGCATTCAGCAGTAGCTGGGAAAGTTTGAGATCCTCCTTAATGACAGAAAGCAGATGGAATTGGATTAATGGGAGAAATAGAGAGGAAAATGAAATCTAATGATAATGTAGCAAAGGACAGTTTCTTCCAAAAGAAGAAAGTATTACACTTAGACTTTGGAAATGCCACAGTAGAAGTGACTCCTGTCTTGTCTTTTCTTTTTTCATTTTTCCTTACTTCCTTTCTTTTTCTCCTTCTTCCTCTCCTCCTCCTTCTCCTCCTTCTTCTTTGATTTTTGAGACAGGTTTTCTCTGTGTAACAGCACTGGCTTTCCTGAAACTCACTCTTTAGACCAGGCTGGCCACAAACACAGAGATCTGCCAGCTTCTGCCTCCCTGTTGTGTTGTTGGGACTAAAGACAGGCATCAGCTCCTCCCTCATGACTGGCTAGTTCAATGCCAAAAGTTCTGGATTCAGAAATTCTCAGCCAAACACTCTCCTCTTTCTTTGCACAACCCTCCTTCTCACTGACAGTTGAAAGTGTTTGGCAGCTTTGCTTTGTCATCAGGATTAACCCTGAAAACTGCATCTGCATTTTTTTATTCGATATATTTTTTTTATTTACATGCATTTTAAAGACAAGAAACTGCCTGGAAGAGAGAGGCTCCGGGCAGTCTGGAGCGGGGAGGGGGGGCAATTTTAGGTGTTCATCAAAGAAGAGTTTGAGGCAGGCTTCAATACCATAATGGGTTTTTAATGAGCCAAAGAGTCTCATTCCTGTTTGCACATCAGAATCTCCTGTTGAGACTCACTGTTTAGAAATCTTCCTTCCTTCCTTCCTTCCTTCCTTCCTTCCTTCCTTCCTTCCTTCCTTCCTTCCTTTCTTTCTTTCTTTCTTTCTTTCTTTCTTTCTTTCTTTCTTTCTTTCTTTCTTTCTTTCTTTCTTTCTTTCTTTCAATTATCCTTTATGTTTCTCCCTTCCTTTTCCTCCCTTCCCACTTTCCTTCAAAATTCATGGTCTTTTGTCTCCCACTAATTGTTATTGTACACGTAGATATATTTGTATATTACATATACCTAAAATATAACCTGTTGAGTCCATATAATGTTACTTGTATGTATTTTTTTAATTAGATTTATTCTTTATTTACATTTCAAATGGTGTCCTCTTTCCTGGTTTCCCTCCCGAAAACCCCTAAGCCATCCTCGCTCCCCCTGCTCACCAACCCACCCATTCCTTATTCCCTGCCTGGTATTCCCTACAATGGGGCATCTGAGCCTTCACAGGGCCAAGGGCCTCTCCTCTCACTGATGTCCAACAAGGCCACCCTCTGCTACATATGCAGCTGGAGCCATCGGTCCCTCCATATGTACTCTTTGGTTGATGGTTTAGTCCCTGGGAGCTCTGGGGGCATTGGTTGGTTGATATTGTTGTTCCTCCTATGGCACTGCAAACCCCTTCAGCTCCTTGGGACCTTTCTCTAGCTCCTCCATTGGGGACCCTGTGCTCAGTCCAGTGGTTGGCTGCGAGCATCCGCCCTCTGTATTTGTCAGGCACTGGCAGAGCCTCCCAGGTGACAGCTATTTCAGGTTCCTGTCAGCAAGTACTTGTTGGCATCCACAATAGTGTCTGGGTTTGGTGACTGTATTTATGTTCTCAAGGCCGATCATTTGCCAGTGGATAGACAATTGACATGCTCTTCTCTGGGGAGGGCCACCTCTCCTGCTCGCAGCTTTCCCAGTTTCCTGGAGATCTTTGTGTAGGGATGAGGCCTTGTGGGCTTTTCCAGGTTCTGTTTAGCTTTGTCATTGGAGAAGCACTCCCTTTAAACATCTTCCTTCAGTAAGTCAGCCAGGACCAGATTCTTCCATGACTCCCAGGCTCACAGGCTCCAAGAACCTAACAAAAAAAAAAATCCAAAATACAAAAGGCTTATACTTTGAAGATGAAATGTAAATATTAACCAATATAATAGCAGGGAAGGAAAGATATAATTTCACAAGCTGGAAAGTGGGAAAATACCAGAAGTGTGAAAGTAATTTAGAAGATGCTGATTTCAACATCTTTCATACCTCACACTTCAGATTGATACTGACTAGTTTAAAGTTAATTAAGAAATAAAGATTTAATTTATTAAAATTGACATTTTATATTTGTTTTTATAAAAAATACTAAAACTATTCTAAATATCTGATATATATCAACTTATACAATCTCTTAGATAACCTCAAAGTAGGTAGCATTCTTATCCTCAATTTTATTTATGACAAAACTGAAGCCTAGAGAGATTAAGAAACTTTCAGGGTTGGGGATTTAGCTCAGTGGTAGAGTGCTTGCCTAGCAAGCGCAAGGCCCTGGGTTCGGTCCTCAGCTCTGTTAAAAAAAAAAAAAAAAGAAAAGAAACTTTCAAAAAAGTCTCAAAATCGGGATGTAACAGGAACAGAATTCAAACCCCTGCATTCTGCTTCAGAAGCTCTGCTGTCAATCACCAAATTATCTTAAATAAAAAAGGGTCAATAGATTCTATTTAAAATACAAAAAAAGGACTGGGGATATAACTCAGTGGTAGAATACTTACTTGCTCAGCATGTATAAGGCCCTGGGTTCAATCCTCAGTACTATAGAAAAGCAAAGAACTACAACACCCCCAAATAGAGGCATTATCTAGTTAGATGTGAAACTATCTGAAAAAATAGAAACCAGCAACTAGGACAAGTGGTGTCTTTATTTACAAAACATGAGCACAGTTGGGTGTGAATATGAGGATGTTAAGTTCACTTTTTAGTTCAGGTTTATGAGAAGCTTGGAAGTGCTTTGCCATGGACAAAAGCTTTGACTTCAAACCAAACCACCAACCAAAAAACCCTAATGTTTTAAATGCATTCAAAAAAGTAGAAAACACACCAAAAATATTCATGATAATTACTTTCTATGGTGGGTTAAGGCAGGAAAATTATACATATGTTTTCCAACCTCTCTGAGCTTTTCAAATTTCCTGCAGTTGCTTTTGTCTTCTAAATTATGGGAATCTCAATGAGCAGGCTACATTGTTAAAAAACAGTAGTGCTTGTTAATCCATGCATTGAAAAACAACTGCCTAGGCTACCTTTGGGATGCTCTGACAGGAGGTCTAGCTCAATGATTATCTTCCAGTGGCCCTCCAGATCAGCTTGGATTCTTGCCTTCCTGATCCCTTTGTTTTCTCTGATCTCTATCCACCTGGCAAAGTCGATAGTTTTAAGCAGTTACACCAAATGGTTTGCCACAGATTGTACTCTTTTTCAGTCTTTTAAATATCAGAATCTACTCCAGAACATTAGAAATAGCTTCTATCTGAGGCTTTCATGCAAACAGATCCCAGATATGCTACATTTAGCATGACCAAGACAACAAGAAAGCTGCCTTCTTGAAAAACACTGCAATTCTTCCATACAAGGCATTATTTATGGACAGATAATTCATCTTGACAGCTTCAGAGGGATTGGATTTCTTTGAGAGTACTATTGTGGATACCCTCTGCTGGTCCAGTTCAAGGCCCAAGTTAATCTGAGACCCCTTACAGTTAATTGTGCATTTGATCAACCTAAAGAGGTGGATCTGAACTATCTTTCAGCATTAAAATTTCAAATTGGAAGGACTCAACGTAACCTTGAGTTCATAGGGGCAGTGTAGCTCCCTCAATGGCTATATTGTTAGCAACTCAGCAAAAAGCTTCAGTGCTGTCAACCTAGCAATGCCATTCAGACAGTGTCACCGCTTTATTCGGAAAGAAATCATCAGAAACTCGAAGATAGTACAAACAGTAAAACTATGTATAAAACTACTCATAAGTTTTCCTTATTTCTGTTACAATAGAGTTGCCTTGATGATTTATACAGATATCTTATGTACATATTATGTTGTTGTATTGTGAACAAATTGCAATGTTCTGACTTTTGTGATCTAAGAGGATAAATACAGAGTTGGTGATTATCCCACCATTCTGGTATATACATAGTAGCTAGCAACTTCTTACCAATATAGAAAATGTCCATGTACTGATAAACGGCAAAACACAACCTTTTTATTCACTAGACCATAATGGGACTCAGAATTTTTGTTGTTTGTTTTTGTAAAAGGAAAATGCAGTAAAGATTGAGTTGTCCCAGAGAAGTTATATATAACTCTTCTAAGGGACAGGGAACTTCCTTGTATCAGTTATGTTTTATAAAAAGAACCAGGATACATTTGCTAGAGCCTGGTATGGTGAGGTGGGAGAAGTACCTTGGTGGGTCCATGATGAGATATCCTTTCCCCTTAGGTACCAGCCATGCGACTAGTTTAATATAGAGTAGAGTTTATTTAGGGCATGGGAAGCGGAATTGAGAAGGGAGGAGAGAGAGGGGGAGAGAGAGAAAGAGGAGAGGAGAGGAGAGGAGAGAGGGGAGGGGAGGGAAGGGGAGGAGAGTAGAAGAGAAAGGCCAGCAAGGAATATATATAGAGAGAGGGAGGAGGGGGAAGGGGAGAGAGGGACAAAGGAATCAGGGAGAGAAGTGAGTCAGAGAGAGAAAAACCAATGCCAGGTAACTGCTGGGCAGAGCCTAGAAGGCTTGCTAACTGTATCCTCGTTGCCTATAGATGAGTATCGGGACATACTGAAATTTCTAGTTGCCAAAAATTGCAATCTAGAAATGTATATCTGATTTAATTAATTAAGATTTGAATTGATGCCCTCAGATATTATTGGATATAACAGATTCAGAATTATCGGATGCACCAGTTTCAAGGAATATTGAAAATGCCCAAGGAAGATAATATTTTAAATCCATATACATTCTTAATTCAGAAAATGTCTTAGAATATTCTCATGAATATTTGCAGTAGTATTTTCTTTTGTTAAAAAAATAATGTTTAGGTGAGCATTCAAAGGGAAGGCTCTCATCCCATCCTATCCATATGTATGTTCTTCTTGCACATTCATTCTCCCTAAACCATCATCCTCCTGCCCCTACCTCCTCTACAGTTTGCTTGCTTTATTTACTCAACCCCCCTTTTGCTTTCTCATAGCATGTATTTCATTGCCTTCTCTTTCTTTCCTCCCATGAGCCCATGACTAGCATTGTAACCTACAAGCACATAAACACACACAAATATTGACAGAGATATTGGAATTTAAATCTAGGATCCTCATATAAGAGAAAGCACACATTTTTGTCTTTTAAAAGTTGAACTTACTTTGGTTAGCATAACGATTTCCAGTGGCATTACTGTTCTGCAAAGGTCATGATTTCATTTTTCTTTAAGGCTGTAAACAAGTCCACTGTATACATTTACCACGTTTTCTTTAACCATGGATGCACCTATTGCTGGATCTCTAGTCTAGTTATATTTCCTGGATCTTCTAATTAGAACAGTTGCAATCCATGTGAACAAATATTTACAAGGATCTCTGTGGTGTTCTGACTTAAGGCCTTTTGGGTATATCAACTGTGGTAAGTTCATTTTACTGAGACTTATGCAAGCAAAGTTTCATATGCATCAAGGAGTTTCTTAAAGCTGGCTGCAGGTCAAAGGACATGGTACAAGTCCCTAATTGACACTTCACTAGTAATGTCTATACAATTTGCCAACGTGTATATTTACTTGTATATCAAGTATTTGGTGAAGTGTTCCTGTTCTCTTTTCTTACACCTAGGGTAAAAAAGGGTCTAGGGAATTGGTATAGCAGCTAGAACGACATTGAGTAACATTGGATCCTTCTTGAAAATCCCAAGGTCCACAGAGACTATGTTGAGAAATCTATTTTATAGTTTACTCAAGTTTAAATGTCCTAATTTATAAATATCTATGACTTATTCCTGTGGGTATAGCTCAGATCCTCTTAAATAAGTCTTTGTATCACTAAGACAAAGTATACAAAACGATAGTTTTCCAAGACTATGATAATGGACTGAACATCCAAAATGCTTAGGAGTGGGGAAACAAACAGTTTAGGTTTCACGACTCCTGGCTTTCTGCCTATGGACAATGTTCAGTCTCTAGGACAGGGGAATAAGAGGCCAAGAAGAGAGCAGCAAAGAGAAATCAGAATTATGCATTGCTGTTGTCATTGAAATTTTTGGGGGATGTTGTTGAAAATTCTGTAGTTTTAAAACCCTTGGGTTCCTTATCCAAATCTTTAGGTCTTCAAGTTCAGGACAAGACTCCACGAATCGTCACAGAAAGCATGTTTTAGGAGACTTGAGAGTTGGTCAGAGACTTCAGACCAACTATATATAGTGCTGAAGATATGCTAGAGTGCCAAGTCTGCAAAATAACAAGACCTTCAAGATATGCCAGATATGCTCTTGAGATCTGAGAAAGACTACATTTAGAAATAAAAACCACAACCTAAGAGTGAGGGCTATTTTTCACAAACTAAACCTAATACCAGGCCTTGACATTATCCAAGAGAAAATCTATAATGTTTCCCCCATAGGGCCTATGATCTTCCTTGATGTGCTCTTATTTGTTTGTTTGTCACTGGCTGTTGTGACAACAAAAAATTTAAACAGCTATTACATGTATGCTTGAGAAATTAGAAGAAAAGTGGGAATTCTGTAAAGAGATATAAAACTTCAACAAGAGGAAAATAATTCCTAAAAGAACCAGATGAAATTTTAGAGTTGAAAATTACAGGAACTAAAACATAATAAATTCATTAAAGTAGAAGGTTAAAGAACACAGAATAAGGCTCAGTAAACCTAGAGGCACATCTTATTATGACTAAAAGATAGAAACTATTCAAACTGACTGATAGCTAATAATGCTGAAGACCTATGAGAATATTAAACGACTTACCATGCATATAAATGGAGTCTCAGGTTGAAAGTAGAGAGACAATGGAGCACAAAAAGATATTTCAAGACATAATTACCAACTTTTGTAGAGCTATGATAAAAAAATGACAATCCAGTGCTGGTGAGATGGCTCAGTGGTTAAGAGCACTGACTGCTCTTCCGAAGGTCCTGAGTTCAATTCCCAGCAACCACATGGTGGCTCACAACCATCTATAATAAGATCTGATGCCCTCTTTTGATGTGTCTGATAACAGCTACAGTATACTTACATATAATAGTATATAAATCTTAAAAGTAGAAATACTTTAAAAACTGACAATCCATGAAAACCAAACATCTCAGTCTACCTTAAGCACTCTAAATATGTAGTACATAGCTTTGGATGCAAAATGAAGTTCCGAAAACCAACAGTAAATAGAAAATCTTGAAAGAAGCCAGAGAATGATAATGTGCCATATAACACATACACTAAAAGATTGTTTTATTTATTTTTTTCAGTGTTATTTTTTTTCATTTTTTTCCTGTTTTCTGGGGTAATTTAAAACTTTTTTTTTATCTTTTTCTTTTTTTTTATTGATGTATTTTTTATTTACATTTCAAATGATTTCCCCTTTTCTGGGTCCCCACTCCCCGCAAGTCCCATAAGACCTCTTCCGTCCCCCTGTTCTTCCATCCACCCCTTCCTACTTCCCTGTTCTGGAATTCCCCTATACTCTTGCACTGAGTCTTTCCAGAACCAGGGGCCCCTCCTCCATTCTTTTTGGACATCATTTAATTTGTGGATTATGTCCTGGGTATTCAAAGTTCCTAGGCTAATATCCATTTATCAATGAGTGCATGCCATGATTGATCTTTTAAGACTGGGTTACCTCACTTAGTATGATGTTCTCCAGCTCCATCCATTTGTCTAAGAATTTCATGAATTCATTGTATCTAATGGCTGAATAGTACTCCATTGTGTAAATATACCACATTTTTTTGTATCCATTCCTCCGTTGAAGGACACCTAGGTTCTTTCCAGCTTCTGGCTACTACAAATAGGGCTGCTATGAACATAGTGGAGCATGTGTCCTTATTGCATACTGAAGAATCCTCTGGATAGATGCCCAGAAGTGGTATAACAGGGTCCTCAGGAAGTGACATGCCCAGTTTTCTGAGGAACCGCCAGACTGATTTCCAAAGTGGTTGCACCATCTTGCAATCCCACCAGCAGTAGAGGAGTGTTCCTCTTTCTCCACATCCTCACCAACACCTGCTGTGTCCTGAGTTTTTGACCTTACCCATTCTGACTGGTGTGAGGTGAAATCTCAGGGTTCTTTTGATTTGCATTTCCCTAATGATTAATGATGTTGAACATTTCTTAAGGTGTTTCTTAGCTCTCCGAAGTTCTTCATGTGAAAATTCTTTGTTTAGCTCCGTAGCCCACTTTTTAATGGGGTTATTTGTTTCTCTGGGTTCTACTTTCTTGAGTTCTTTGTATATATTAGATATTAGCCCTCTGTCGGATTTAGGGTTGGTGAAGATCCTTTCCCAGTCTATTGGTTGACGTTTTGTCCTTTTGACGGTGTCCTTTGCCTTACAGAAACTTTGTAGTTTTATGAGGTCCCATTTGTCAATTCTTGATCTTAGAGCATAAGCTATTGGTGTTCTATTCAGGAACTTTTCCCCTGTGCCCATGTCCTCAAGGGTCTTCCCCAGTTTCTCTTCTATTAGTTTCAGTGTGTCAGGTTTTATGTGGAGGTCCTCGATCCACTTGGAGTTGAGCTTAGTACAAGGAGATAAGAATGGATCGACATGCATTCTTCTGCATGTTGACCTCCAATTGAACCACCACCATTTGTTGAAAAGACTATCTTTTTTCCACTGGATGCTTTCAGCTCCTTTGTCAAAGACCAAGTGACCATAGATGTGTTGGTTCATTTCTGGGTCTTCAATCCTATTCCATTGATCTGCTTGCCTGATATTGTACCAATACCATGCAGTTTTTATCACTATTGCTCTGTAGTAGAGTTTAAAGTCTGGGATACTGAATCCCCCTGAAGTTCTTTTACTGTTGAGAATAGTTTTAGCTATCCTGGGTTTTTTGTTATTCCAGATGAATTTGAGAATTGCTCTTTCTAACTCTATGAAGAACTGGGTTGGGATTTTTATGGGGATAGCATTGAATCTGTAGATTGCCTTTGGCAAGATGTCCATTTTAACTATATTAATCCTGCCAATCCATGAGCATGTACGTTTTTTTTTCCATTTTCTGAGATCTTCGATTTCCTTCTTCAGAGATCTGAAGTTCTTGTCATATAGGTCTTTCACTTGTTTGGTTAGAGTCACCCCAAGATACTTTATGCTGTTTGTAGTTATTTTGAAGGGGGTCATTTCCCTAATTTCTTTCTCAGTCTGCTTATCCTTCGAATATATAAAGGCTACTGATTTGCTTGCGTTGATTTTGTAGCCAGCCACTTTGCTGAAGTTGTTTATCAGCTGTAGGAGTTCTCTAGTAGAGTTTTTAGGGTCACTTAAGTATATAATCATATCATCTGCAAATAGTGATAGTTTGACTTCTTCCTTTCCAATTTGTATCCCTTTGACTTCCTTATGTTGTCAAATTGCTCTAGCTAGGACTTCAAGAACTATATTGAAAAGTTATGGAGAGAGGGGGCAGCCTTGTCTAGTCCCTGATTTAAGTGGGATTGCTTCAAGTTTCTCTCCATTTAGTTTGATGTTGGCTACCGCCGGTTTGCTGTATATTGCTTTTACTATGTTTAGATATGGGCATAGAATTCCTAGTATTTCCAAGACTTTTAGCATGAAAGGGTGCTGAATTTTGTCAAATGCTTTTTCAGCATCTAATGAAATGATCATGTGGTTTTTTTCTTTGAGTTTGTTTATGTAGTGGATAACATTTATGGATTTCCTTATATTGAACCATCCTGCATCCCTGGGATGAAGCCTACTTGATCATGGTGGATGATCATTTTGATGTGTTCTTGGATTCGGGGGGCAAAAATTTTATTTAGTATTTTTGCATCGATATTCATAAGGGAAACTGGCCTGAAATTCTCTTTCTTAGTTGGATCTTTGTGTGGTTTTCGTATCAGCGTAATAGTGGCTTCGAAGAAGGAGTTGGGTAGTGTTCCTTCTGTTTCTATTTGGTGGAAAAGTTTGAAGAGTATTGGTGTTAAGTCTTCTTTGAAGTTCTGATAGAATTCTGCACTGAAACCATCTGGTCCTGTGTGTTTTTTGGTCGGAAGCCTATCTATGACCCCTTCTATTTCTTTAGGGGTTATGGGTCTGTTTAGATGGTCTATTTGATCCTGGTTTAATTTTGGTAATTGGTATCTGTCTAAGAAAATGTCCATTTCCTACAGATTCTCCAGTTATGTTGAATACAGGTTTTTGTAGTTGGATCTGATGATTTTTTGAATTTCCTCGGTTTCTGTTGTAATATCTCCGTTTTCATTTCTAATTTTTTAATTTGGATACTTACTCTGTGCCCTTTGGTTAGTCTGGCTAAGGGTTTATCTATCTTGTTGATTTTTTCAAAGAACCAGCTTTTGGTCTTGTTGATTCTTTGTATGGTTCTCCTGGTTTCTACTTGATTGATTTCAGTCCTGAGTTTGATGATTTCCTGTCTTCTTCTCCTCCTGGGTGAATTAGCTTCTTGTTCTAGGGCTGTCAGTTGTTCCATTAATCTTGTAGTTTATACTCTCTCAAATTTCTTTTTGGAGGCACTCAAAGCTATGAGTTTCCCTCTTAGCACTGCTTTCATTGTGTCCCATAGATTTGTGTATGTTGTGCCTTCATTTTCATTAAATTCTAAGAAATCTTTGATTTCTTTCTTTATTTCTTCTTTGACCAAGGTATCATTGAGTAGATTATTGTTCAGTTTCCATGTGTATGTGGGCTTTCTGTTGTTTTTACTGCTACTAAAGACAACTTTTACTCCATAGTGATCTGATAGGAGGCATGGGATTATTTCAATCTTCTTATATTTGTTGAGATCTGTCTTGTGACCAACTATATGATCTATTTTGGAGAAGGTACCATGAGGTGCTGAGAAAAAGATATATTCTTTTGCTTTGGAATGAAAAGTTCTATATATATCTGTTAACTCCAATTAGTTCAAAGCTTCAATTAGTTTCATTGTCTCTGTTTAGTTTCTGTATTCCTGATCAGTCCATTGGTGAGAGTGGAGTGTTGAAGTCACCCACAATTATTGTCTTAAGTGCAATGTGTACTTTGAACTTTAGTAAAGTTTCTTTTATGAATGAGGGCGCCCTTGTATTTGGGGCATAGATATTCAGGATTGAGAGTTCTTCTTGTTGGATTTTTCATTTGACCAGCAAGTAGTGACCTTCCATGTCTCTTTTGATGACATTAGGTTGAAAGTCAATTATATCTGAAATTAGAATGGCAACTCCGGCTTGTTTCTTGGGACCATTTGCTTGTAGAATTGTCTTCCAGCCTTTTACTCTAAGGTAGTTTTTGTCTTTGACACTGAGGTGTGTTTCCTGTATGCAGCAAAATGTAGGGTCCTGTTTACGTAACCAGTCTGTTAGTCTATGTCTTTTTATTGGGGAATTGAGTACATTGATGTTAAGAGATATCTAGGAGTAGTGGTTATTGCTTCCTATCATTTTTTTATTTTAATTTTATATGTGTGTGGTTAACTTCTTTGGGTTCGATGAAAGAGGCTTAATATCCTGCTCTTTCCAGGGTATAGTTTCCCTCATTGTACTGGTGCTTTCCCCCTATTATCCTTTGTAGGGCTGGGTTTGTAGAAAGATATCGTGTAAATTTGGTTTTGTCATGGAATATCTTGGTTTTTCCATCTATAGTAATTGAGAGTTTCGCTGGGGATAGTAGCCTCGGCTGGCATTTGTGTTCTCTTAGAGTCTGCATGAGCTCTGCCCAGGATCTTCTAGCTTTCATGGTCTCTGGTGAGAAATCTGGTGTAATTCTGATAGGTCTTCCTTTATATGTTACTTGCCCTTTTTCTCTTACTGCCCTAAGTATTTCTATGTTTAGTACATTTGGGGTTTTGATTATTATGTGACGGGAGGTATTCCTGTTCTGGTCCAGTCTGTTTGGAGTTCTGTAGGCTTCTTGTATATTCATGGGCATCTCTCTCTTTAGGTTAGGGAAGTTTTCTTCCATAATTTTGTTGAAGATATTTGCTGGCCCTTTAAGTTGTAAATCTTCATTCTCATCAATGCCTATAATCGTTAGATTTGGCTTTCTCATTGTGTCCTGGATTTCCTGGATATTTTGGGTTACAAGCTTTTTGCATTTTGCATTTTCTTTAACTGTTGAGTCCATGGTTTCTATGGTATCTTCGGCATCTGAGATTCTTTCTTCTATCTCTTGTATTCTGTTGTTGATATTTTTGTCTATGGTCCCTGATTTCTTCCCAAGGTTTTCTATCTCCGAAGTTGTCTCCCTTTGTGCTTTCTTAGTTGTTTCTACTTCTGTTTTTATATCCTGGAAGTTTTTGCTCAGTTCTGTCATTTGCTTATTTGTGTTTTCCTCTAATTCTTTAAGAGATTTTTGTGTTTCCTCTTTCATGACTTCTGCCTGTTGATCAAGGTTCTCCTATATTTAAGTGATTTTTGCGTTTCCCCCTTATTGGCTTTTGTATTCTCTTGAATTTCTTTCAATGATTTTTGTGTTTCCCTTTTAAGGGCTTCTAATTTTTGATGCATTTTCTCCTGAATTTCTTTAAGTATGTCCTTCATGTGTTCCTGTACCAGCATCATGACCAGTGATTTTAAATCCAAATATTGTTTTTCTGGTGTGTTGGGGTATCTAGGACTTGCTAATGTTGGAGAATTGGGTTCAGATGCTGCCATAATGCCTTGGTTTCTGTTAGTAACATTCCTACGTTTGCCTTTAGCCATCTGGTTCTCTCATGTGCTAGATGGTCTTATTGTCACTGGCTGGTGCTTCAACCTACTGTGGATCTTTAAGGTTATCTCTGCAACACTGGATGACTGGGTTTCCTCTAGCACAGATTCCTGATATGCTGCCTTCCTGTTCTGTGCCTTTGGAGCCCTTCTCAGTCTTGCCTCAAGCAATGTTATACTTAGGTTCTCAAGGTCAACCAGGTGTTCTCTGTCTGCTCTATTATGGAGCAAAGATGTTGTGGTGGGGGTCACTCCCTCTGTTGATTCTCACATAGGATACAGGTCCTGCGATGGACTGGCTTGCAGATGAACCGCCTATGTGCTCAGTTCCTGAGTGCAGGCAGACTCCTGGCGGTTTGCACCACCAGAAATCTAAAGCTCAGGGTGATACAGTACCTAGTGATCCTTTTCTGTCCCGGCAGGCAGCAAATCTGTTTGCGGGTCTCCTCTCCTTCCACAGCTCCCTGGGCCGGACACGGGCCCCGAGCCAGGTGGGCTGGCAGACAAACCTGCCTATGTGCTCAGTTCCTGAGTGCGGGCAGACCCCTGGCGGTTTGCACCACCAGAGATCTAAAGCTCAGGGTGATACAGTACCTAGTGATCCTTTTCCATCCTGGCAGGCAGCATTTTTTTTTATTCGATATATTTTTTATTTACATTTCAAATGATTTCCCCTTTACTAGACCCCCACTCCCCGAAAGTCCCATCAGCCCCCTTCCCTCCTCCTGTTTTCCCACCCAACCCTTCCCACTTCCCTGTTCTATTTTTGCCCTATACTGCTTCACTGAGTCTTTCCAGAACAAGGGGCCACTCCTTCGTTCTTCTTATACCTCATTTGATGTGTGGATTATGTTTTGGTATTCCAGTTTTCTAGGTTAATATCCACTTATTAGTGAGTGCATACCATGATTCATCTTTCGAGTCTGGGTTACCCCACTTAGTATGATGTTCTCCAGCTCCATCCATTTGCCTAAGAATTTCATGAATTCATTGTTTCTAATGGCTGAATAGTACTCCATTGTGTAGATATACCACATTTTTTGCATCCACTCTTCTGTTGAGGGATACCTGGGTCCTTTCCAGCTTCTGGCAATTATGAATAGGGCTGCTGTGAACATAGTGGAACATGTATCCTTATTGCATGCTGTGGAATCTTCTGGGTATATGCCCAGGAGTGGTATAGCAGGATCTTCTGGAAGTGAGGTGCCCAGTTTTTGGAGGAACCGCCAGACTGATTTCCAGAGTGGTTGTACCAATTTGCAACCCTACCAGCAGTGGAGGAGTGTTCCTCTTTCTCCACATCCTCTCCAACACCTGCTGTCTCCTGTATTTTTAATCTTAGCCATTCTGACTGGTGTAAGGTGAAATCTCAGGGTTGTTTTGATTTGCATTTCCCTAATGACTAATGAAGTTGAGCATTTTTTAAGATGCTTCTCCACCATCCGATGTTCTTCAGGTGATAATTCTTTGTTTAACTCTGTACTCCATTTTTTAATAGGGTTATTTGGGTTTTCTGGAGTCTAACTTCTTTAGTTCTTTATATATATTGGATATTAGCCCTCTATCTGATGTAGGATTGGTGAAGATCTTTTCCCAAATTGTTGGTTGTCGATTTGCCTTACAGAAACTTTGTAATTTTATGAAGTCCCATTTGTAAATTCTTGCTCCCATGCTCATGGATCGGCAGGATTAATATAGTTAAAATGGCCATTTTGCCAAAAGCAATATACAGATTCAATGAAATACCCATCAAAATCCCAACTCAATTCTTCACAGAGTTAGAAAGAGCAATCCTCAAATTCATCTGGAATAACAAAAAACCCAGGATAGCTAAAACTATTCTCAACAATAAAAGAAATTCTGGGGGTATAAGTATCCCTGACCTCAAGCAATACTACAGAGCAATAGTGTTAAAAACTGCATGGTATTGGTGCAGTGACAGGCAGGTGGATCAATGGACCAGGGTTCAAGATCCAGAAATGAACCCACACACCTATGGCCACTTGATCCTTGACAAAGGGGCTGAAAACATCCAATGGAAAAAAGATAGCCTTTTCAACAAATGGTGCTGGTTCAACTGGAGGTCAGCATGCAGAAGAATGCGAATTGATCCATCCTTGTCTCCTTGTACTAAGCTCAAATCCAAATGGATCAAGGACCTCCACATAAAGCCAGACACTCTGAAGCTAATAGAAAAGAAACTGGGGAAGATCCTTGAGGACATCGGTACAGGGGGAAAGTTCCTGAACAGAACACCAGATTGTTTTATTTTTAATACCATGTGTGCATGTGTGTGTGTGTGTGTGTGTGTGTGTGTGTGTATTTATGTATGTAGTCTGCAGAGGTCAGAGGTCATGGGTCTTCTGGAGCTGGCCAGTTGTGATTCACCTGACCTAGGTGTTGGGAATCAACAGTACATTCTGTTAAACACTGAGATGTCTCTCTAGTCCAATGGTTAGCTTCCTAGCAGAAATAATAACAGCAAAACTATTGTAAACATATTCTCTTAAAACACAGTGGAAATATAAACATTTTAAGCACAACAGAAACAAATTCCTCTCCACAGATTTGTGCTATTAAAAAGCACTAAGAGAAATTAACTAGACTACAAAGTATAAGATCAGGAAGAAACCTATAATGGAAGAAATAAAACAAATAGGAAGATATTTATTTTTCTATATCTGCAGTAACAAATTTCTTCAAACCAATTGGTTATTTAGTTTTAACATAGCAATAAAAGATGTGTGATTTATAGCATATCCAAAAATATATTACAGGAACCCAAAATGATAATGAAATGTAGTATCATTAAATTATTAGTTTGTGAACAATACACCATACTTTAGGTCATAAAACAAACTTCAATATATTTCTGAAATTCTATGGATGCCTTAAACTGACATTATACAGAAACCAGTGATGATATAGGAAGTTCCCAAGTAATTTGAAATTATATAACATGTTTTATTTTTTAAAGAAATCACAATATATATATAATTTAATATACAAATACATATTTGTATAACATGGTTTAAATCCATCATATAGGCAAATTTTTAACTTTAATTGTTTGTCTTGGAAAATACCACATAGAGCTGATGATTGTAACTTTCAATTCAAGAAATTAGAAAACCCCAAGCTGGACAAAATATTTCATACCTGTAATCCCAATATGCAGGAAGTTGAGGCAGGGAAATTGCTATGTGATTGAGGCCAAACATAAAACTAGTATTAATTATGTCATGGGTAGAAATGGGATGTCCTGTGTCTTATCCCAGGCCTATGGGGGGGTGCAGAAGGTCATAGTATAATGACAAAGAGTTCAGTTCGTTAGAAAGACAAGGAAACCTTAAGGCTTTGTCAACCCAATAACATAGATTACAAATAAATAAGAAAACATTCATAAAAAGTAAGTTTTAGAAACATTTACATAGTTGAAGACATTTTGCATTTGTTTCTTGGTAAAGTAACAAACTTTAATGTCTTTTAATGTCTTAATCACATTTTTTACATGCATTTGTGGCTGGGATAGAACACAAGCATTGAGATCCATGGCTAGCTTGTAGAAATGTGCCTCCTGGGGATACAGTTCAGGTGGTCAGCTTGGCAGTAAGGACATTTACCCATGGAACCATCATGCCAACCTGGAAATAGCACACAGGGCCTTGAGAATGTTGTGTATGCTATGTACCATTGAATTTGAATCCCTGCCCCTTCATGATGGTAGATGCTTATCTCTCTTCTGACAGTAATTGTCAGAACAAGATGTTGGTAATATTCTGGAAGATTTGAATAACTTGATTTAATTTATATTATGGAACCCACCATCTAACTACTGTTAAATACACAGTCTCTAAATGTGAAAATTATCACCGATGAAAACAGACCAGATGTTAGATCTTAAAACAATTATCAGAAAAGTTCAAAAGGCTGAAACATCAAAATAGAGGAAGAAGAATCAGTTAAATTAAATTCTCAAACTTGAAAGAAAATTAAATAAATCTAGCCAGTTTATCAGTAGATGGACATGGTCAGGCATTCCAGGAGAGAGAGAGAGAGAGAGAGAGAGAGAGAGAGAGAGAGAGAGAGAGAGAGAGAGAGAGAGAGAGAGAGAGAGAGAGAGAGAGAGAAGAGAGAAGAGTGAAACAGAGGGAGGAAATTAACAAATCTCACACACATGAACAGACATGGATTTACACATACAAATGCAGTTAAATTATTGTAAAATTTCTGTTTTTTCAGAAATTAAAAAAGTTCCTAAAATTGTACAAATTTGAAGAAACTAAGTATAAACAAATGAAAATGAAGATGACTCAGTTTTTGCCATAGTTCTGAATACTTGGGAAATGACAATGTTTAAATTGAAGGGAACTTTATTTTCCTACCAAAAATCTTTTGTGCAGTCAAAGGAGGGATCCTACCTCCCACCCCCATGTACCTCTTCACAGAAGGTTGTTTAAAAATGAGCTTAAGCAAAAGAAAGAAAGGAATAAACAAAGAATAATAAGTCACAGTATTCAGGAAATGTATCCAACCTAGTCAATGAATACAACCCAGGAGAGCAATTGCAGATTGCAGCAGTTGGCTGGTGGATGGACCCAAATTTCTCCTGGGTACAAGAGAATCAGAATAGAAAATCTTTGGGAAGAAAACCAGAAAGATGTTTTAAGGAAAGTGTTGAAAAGAGAAAGAGGAATTTGCTAGTAATTCTGGGAAACTAGCTGCTTAGCATGCACCATGCTGCCTAACCTTGCTCTCAAGTGAGCAACTTTTGAGTGTCTTATAATAATGTAAACACCTTTTGCATACTTGACTAAAAAGAATGCTCCAAGAATGCAAAAAGGACTGGGAATCTGAAATGGCAACAGAGGATTAGAATACAATCCCAGTATCTCCTATTTGGAAATAAATAGGTAACATAAAGCTAAAATATCAAAAGTAATACAACACACATATTATTGAAAGTCATTGGGAAATGACTTAAAAGGTCAAGAGAGATTGATCCCGAGAACTGGAGAGTAGGCAAAACTGCACGGAAAACGATTATTTCTCATATGCCTAAATGCTTTGGTTGTTCTTCCAACACAATCTCACTATGGGGTCCAAACTGGCCTTGAATCTCTGATTCTTCTGCCTTGCCTTTTGAAGTATTGGGAGGACCACCATGAACCAGCATACCCTCCTTCTTATTTCAGGTTTTAAAAATCACAAAAATACATTATTTTTGAAAACTAGTCCATGTCATGCCATACGTTGTTAAGCATTGCATGCTTCTTTTACTACAAACAAGGAGAAATTCCAGTAGATAATATCCCCTATTTACATTTAAAAAGTATCTAAAACAGCTATATAAGAATTGAAAATGACTGCAATAATTCTTTTCTCTTGAATGTCTATGGCCTGTTACACTCTGCAACAGGCTATTGAGCGTTTTCTTATATTTGATTTCAATAACAATAGCTTATTTGCATCACATAACTTAACATTTGTTTAAATTAACTCACTGACCTGTTGTTGTATTTTTAAAAATCATTCCCAGACTGCCTTTTCTTTCTCTATTGTGTCCTCAATATTCATCTCCTACATTTTCCCTTTCTTTCCTATTCTTTTAGTTTAGGCAGTGCCCAGCATAGAGTTCTGGAAGTCCTCTGTTAAGCAGTTGTTGCGAAAACAGGGGCATGGGGTATGGGGGGGGGGGGAGTGGCACCATGAAAACGATCGAACTTCTAGAGCATCAGGTGGTAAGAGTCTCAACAAACTTCTAGAAGCCTAAAAGGCTGATGAAAGCTATTGAGGAGTAAAATCTTTTAGAAGAAGCCTCAGCCTGGAGAACATTCAAAGGACAGCTGCTGCTGCTGGAGCTGAGCAAGTTTTCCAAGTGACCTGGGGCTAGAGAGATGGCTCAGTGGTTAAGAGCATTGACTGCTCTTCTGAAGGTTCTGAGTTCAAATCCCAGCAACCACATGGTGGTTCACAACCATCTGTAACGAGATCTGATGCCCTCTTCTGGAGTGTCTGAAGACAGTGACAGTGTACTTACATATAAATAAATCTTTTTTTAAAAAGGGGGGGGGGGGATCTGGGGGACAGGGAGGGGGAGGGAAACTGAAAATTCGGAAGTCATTTGATTCTATCCATGCATAAAGTGTGCATCTCCTGCCCATCCATGGCATTCCTGCACAAAGAATGACATGAAACAAAGTATTTACTCTGAATCAAAGACTGTCTGGAGAGAGCCTAAGAGCTAGTGCTTTACCAAAAGGCATTCTTCTTTCCCTGCTAACTCACTGCTTTTTCACGTTAAAGTAAAGCCAGTCAGACCATGGCCCTGTGCTTGTACACTAAGTTCTTGGTATTTTTATTTTCTTATTCACAAACATACATAGAAAAATCACTAATTTTTTAAAGTAGAAACTAAACAATCAAGAAAGGCCTCTAATTTGAAAGAAGTTGAATTAGGAAAGAAGGTCTTTGAACATGAGACTATCTATGTGAAAGTAAAGATAACTTTAAACAGCATGCACACAGACACAGACAGACAGACAGACAGACACACACACACACACACACACACACACACACATTCCACATCCTATATCCAACTAACTTTTATGAATACTGTGAAGAGAGTGCAACAGGGGACTACTTAAAGTTTAAAAGAGAAATAAATGGAAAGTTTGGGAGGTAAAGAGAAAGAAATGTCCTGTCTTTTACATGAATGCAAAATAGAAATGGAAAGTAAGAAAAATAAAGTTAAAACAAAAAGAGCAATAAAGAGAAAGATCATGTCTCTATAAATTAAAAGACATCCTATAATTAAAAGGTCCTAAATCTATGTATCATAATGATTTTTAAAATTTTTTGATTTTTTTTGTATATGAATGATCTGTCTTCTCTCTCTCTCTCTCTCTCTCTCTCTCTCTCTCTCTCTCTCTCTCTCTCTCACACACACACACACACACACACACACAGAAGAAGGTATCAGATCCCATTACAGATGGTTGTGAGCCACCATGTGGGTGCTGGGAATTTAACTCAGGACTTCTAGACGAGTAACCAGTGCTCTTAACTCCTGAGCCATCTCTCCAGTCCCTCATAATTATTTTTTAAAAGGACCATATTAAGAAGAATGTCAAGTATAAGAAGGAGTATTTTAAGAATTTCTAGCAAAAACAATTGGGCCTTAACGAGGGAGGATGTGATTGGGATAGAATTTATTAAAATCAGATTCCAGAAGACAATAGAACAAGGCCTGCAGTGTTCTGAGGATAATTGTTTTCATCTACAATTTTAAACCAAGAAAAAGGTATCAACTAAATAAAATAATCGAATGGAGACAGTTTTCAGGCCTTATCGCTAAGGACTCATATAAGAACCATTATAGCAAAATGGAATAATAAACAGAAAAAAATGAAGTGGGAATCACAGAAAAAGTAAACAAAAATTAGAATAGCAAAAGGTCTTTGATCAGTCATTATGTAGCAACAGATATTGAAAAAATAAAAATGGTCTCCTGGAGAGTGTGCACTAGCATTACTGTGCAGTAAGCAAGGACAGTGGGAATCATCTGCCACAGTTGTAGGCATTAAGAAGCTACAGTTTTAAATTAAAAAAATTAAAAGAATATGAAATAAAAGAAATGTTGACTGGGTATACCAGCAATTCTAAGAAATGGCAAATAAATCACCCATCCCAGTAATATATCTTTTCTTGCTCTAAGTTGTAAAGAATGTATGCAGCTTTTTTGAGTCAGTGTGATTGTACCCACTGTCCTGCCATCAGTATGTTAATGACATCTAGCAAAAAGAAATGGGAAAGATTAGTGGTAATATTGTAATTAAATGATTAAAATAGGTTGAAACATATGATCAAGTCCCCTGGAGTAGTATAGTAAAAGCACAATATGTTTGAATTTGATCCCTGGTATATTCCCCATTGATACAAAGAACAATCATATAATAATTCGAGCATGAAATTTGGCTGTGCAATGAAGATGGTAGTTATAATCATAGAAGCAATCATATATCACTTACATGAGTAACTAACAGGATGCAAAACATTTTTAACCTTAATGTAAAAATAAAAGTATGGCTTACAGAGATTAAGAGGTAAGAGAAGTTAGAACAAGAAGAGGATGAATCTTAATGTCTTTATCTTAGAAAGCGATGTCAAAAGACATTAGAGACAGAAGTTGAACTACATCTAGTTAGCATTGCAGAGGCAACTAGTTGTGGGGCTGAGGGTAGAGATATGAGAGGAACACTGGTCAGAAGTATATAACTAGCAAAACAGTACGTAAATTAGAAAATATCTTGAGATAATTAAAAATTTATTACATTATCCTATTACTTGGAGATATGAAGAACATGAGAAAAACTCATATATTTGCAAAGAGATTGCAACTGAGGAGCAAGATTGAGGTGTGGGCAGGGGAGCATTGCTTTTCTTCTTTATTACGATAAATCTTTCTTTGCTATTTGATCTTTTAATTATGCACTTAACCTATTACTGTGCTAAACTTATTTAAAGGTTTTGAAAGTTAATGACTTTGAAGAATTTGATAATGAAATCTTACAGAAAAAAAATACTTTTTTGTTCTTACCATGCTGTTTAACAATTTTTGGAGCTGGGGACATGGTTAAGCTGGTAAACCACTTGCTGTGCAAGCAAGAGGGCAGGAATTGGAATCCCTAACACCCATGTAAATGTAAGCATGCTAGCCCACCTGTAATTCCAGCATTCAGAAAGTGGATCCCAGAGATTCCTGAGCAGGGAGGCTAGCTAGACTAAACATACTAGTGAGCTCTGGGCTTGACCGAGAGACTCTGTCTCAATAAATAAGGTACAGTGTGATTTCTATGAAGGCTCTTGAGATCAGCATTGGGCTTACACAAACACATAAACACATAAACACTGAGCTACACACAATACATACAGAAACACCTAGCAATTTTTTTTAAAGAAACACAGGCATTTTTTTTTTAATAACTAAAGATCATTGTAAGGACTATAGCACTACTCTGCAGTTAATATAATCATATGTTTAAATGACTACTAATTCTTTTTGGTTGAGTTACTTAACTTTTGATGGGAAAGAACAATTAAGTCTCCATAAACACATGAGAACATGTTGGGATTTCATTCTTGCTCAGAGAGACAAGCATCCATAACTTGAAATAGCAAGTGGGATAGTGGCATATTTTGTACTGTCATTGATGGTTAGAAGGAAGCTGTGCTCTTTTTTTAAAGGCCTTAGGGAAAAAAATCAATGTATCTTAACATGAATCATAGGATGCAAACTAACTGACAAACTCTTTAAGATAACTTCTGGCAGCCATTTTAAGTAAAGGATTTATACTGCAATATGGAAACTCCACTATTTTTATCGTCTTTCTAAAGAATGAGTTTGCATAATACACTATTTCTCAAATGTCTTTAAAAGAATCTTGTCCTTACAAGTATAAAAATGTTGGTGTCCTATACTGCTTAAGCACAGAATGAACAAATTAATCCAAAACCTATTTTCTAGCTATCAAACTACTCTGTAACTAACTTTCCTCTTATAATGTCATAGGGCTACTTCTGCTAGAAGGGATGAAAGGAATGAGAACACACTGGATAATTTCATGTCTCAAGGTTTTACCCCAAGACTGTCTAAAATTGGGTTTTAACTATGTAGATTTTATAAACAATGTCTTGCCTTATTTGCTTCCACACTCTGAAATCTTAACTCAGGCACAATTTACAGTCCTGCTATCTACCACAGAACGATACCCGAAACATGTTACTGGCTAATCTTTCTATCTTCATTTCTCTTTAACATTTTAACCTCCTCCTCCTTTTCCTCCTCCTCTTCCTCCTCCTCCTTTTTTTTTTTTTTTTGAAAGAAGCGTTGTGATCTTGATTTGGTTTGAAAAATATACTAGACTATGTGTGGTTTTTACATCAGTCTCATTACAAATGCTTTAGCTTTCACTTTCATACACTTGAATGCCCTCTCATATATTAAATAACAGAAAACAGAGGTGGGCATTCTATCAGATCACATCTTCGCTTATTATGTATGCACTATATGTGTTGCTAGGGCACAATTCATGGAGGAACAGAAGTCCTACTTTCCTGTTTAGCAGTGGCACTTGTAAGCATCTGAGAGAAAAGTTCCAATTTCAGGAGCACAGTGAACACATGGTTACCTATAAGCTTTGGACAAGGGATAATGAAAGATGCGTCGACTGGAAAGTCTAGCTTACATTGTTATCAACTGGGATAATTGTCTTCTTTTGTTGTTTTTCCTTTTTTTCCTCTTTTATCTTTCTCCTTTCCTGTACCAATGCCTTTAGGCCAGCTGTTCTCAACCTGTGGGTCTTGTCCGTTTTGGGAGTTAAACAACCTTTTCCCAGTTGTCACCTAAGACCATTGGAAAACACAGATATTTACATTATGATTCATAGTAGTAGCAAAATGACAGTTATGAAGTACCAATGAAATAATTTTATGGTGTGGGAGGTTCATCACAACATGAGGTACCTACTACTGTATTAAAAATTAAAAATTACTGCATTAGGAAGGCCTTAAGCCTTCCACCGGCAACCAAGGCATTGCTGATTATACCCAATTACTTTAAACAATCACTGACCAGAAAGAATCATTGTTTCTCTGTTGAAGAAAGAACGTTTGATATTTTAATTAGAGCATCAAAATTCTCCCTTAATTTTCAGACTTAGTTTTTCACTATAGTGTCACTTTGCTGTTCATCAGTGGTACCCTAAAGGTCTTTTATTACTGTTTTCCAGTGTACAGACACTACTTGCCTTCCCTTTTCAGCATGAGATGTGAGAAATAATGCAGTGGCTTAAGAAAATAAACTTGAAAGTCTAGGCATGACTTGGCAAACAAAGTCCAAATGGGATGCTTATTAGAAAATCCCACTCCTTCTGGAGTAAGATGCCATTGGTGCGGGGAAATGGGCCCATCAGCTGAAGGAGGGCACTCATATAAATCAACAGTAGCTTCTAGTTTCTGTTTGAAGAGGTTAATTGAGAACCCCTGCTCTAGCCTCTTTTGTCTCTAAAAGGCGAAATGGCATTTTTAAGCCACTTGTCTAAAAGGAGACAAGCCATGCCAGCTTTGTCTAAGTCCCACAAGCATAATTTCGTTTTTATAACAGACAGCAGAAGTGCTTGTTGTAGGAATGCCACCCTAAGTATATTTTGCCATTTGGTTTTCACAATTCAAAAACTGAAGAGGATTTAAAAATGAGATTGTTCTTCTGCTACAAACACAGTCTTACTTCTCTATACCATTTTCTTTCTTATTTAATAAGTATAGAGAGGTAGCACAGTATCCTCTATGAGAGTCACCTCATTCTAAAATGTGTGCGTACGGCCAATTCTTAAGTAACTCGGGTGGGTCATGGGAGAAAGGCAAGGTATGGATTAAGTGTAATTCAACAGGTAAGCCGTGCAATCACCTTTGTCTACCCATTTCTGCCTCTTTCCTAATCACAAGTTTTATCAGTGCCCTTGATAATTAGGTAAATGTAGAGATTTATGTTTCACTTCCTTTCTTATCCCTGATGAGCAAAGAAATGAGGAGTGGAAAAGAAGAATAGTGGTGCTATCCACTAATAGAATAGATATTCAGTCCCTAGATCTGAAACTTTTCAGGAGTTTATTATTTTTTTTTTTAATTTTTTTTATTCGATATAATTTATTTACATTTCAAATGATTTCCCCTCTTCTAGCCCCCCCCACTCCCCGAAAGTCCCGTACGCCCCCTTCTCTTCCCCTGTCCTCCCACCCACCCCTTCCCACTTCCCCGTTCTGGTTTTGCTGAATACTGTTTCACTGAGTCTTTCCAGAACCAGGGGCCACTCCTCCTTTCTTCTTGTACCTCATTTGATGTGTGGATTATGTTTTGGGTATTCCAGTTTTCTAGGTTAATATCCACTTATTAGTGAGTGCATACCATGATTCACCTTTTGAGTCTGGGTTACCTCACTTAGTATGATATTCTCTAGCTCCATCCATTTGCCTAAGAATTTCATGAATTCATTGTTTCTAATGGCTGAATAGTACTCCATTGTGTAGATATACCACATTTTTTGCATCCACTCTTCTGTTGAGGGATACCTGGGTTCTTTCCAGCATCTGGCAATTACAAATAGGGCTGCTATGAACATAGTAGAACATGTATCCTTATTACATGGTGGGGAGTCTTCTGGGTATATGCCCAGGAGTGGTATAGCAGGATCTTCTGGAAGTGAGGTGCCCAGTTTTCGGAGGAACCGCCAGACTGATTTCCAGAGTGGTTGTACCAATTTGCAACCCCACCAGCAGTGGAGGAGTGTTCCTCTTTCTCCACACCCTCTCCAACACCTGCTGTCTCCTGAATTTTTAATCTTAGCCATTCTGACTGGTGTAAGATGAAATCTTAGGGTTGTTTTGATTTGCATTTCCCTAATGACTAATGAAGTTGAGCATTTTTTAAGATGCTTCTCCGCCATCCGAAGTTCTTCAGGGGAGAATTCTTTGTTTAACTCTGTACCCCATTTTTTAATAGGGTTGTTTGGTTTTCTGGAGTCTAACTTCTTGAGTTCTTTATATATATTGGATATTAGCCCTCTGTCTGATGTAGGATTGGTGAAGATCTTTTCCCAATTTGTTGGTTGCCGATTTGTCCTCTTGATGGTGTCCTTTGCCTTACAGAAACTTTGTAATTTTATGAGGTCCCATTTGTCAATTCTTGCTCTTAGAGCATACGCTATTGGTGTTCTGTTCAGGAACTTTCTCCCTGTACCGATGTCCTCAAGGGTCTTCCCCAGTTTTTTTTCTATTAGCTTCAGAGTGTCTGGCTTTATGTGGAGGTCCTTGATCCATTTGGATTTGAGCTTAGTACAAGGAGACAAGGATGGATCAATTCGCATTCTTCTGCATGCTGACCTCCAGTTGAACCAGCACCATTTGTTGAAAAGGCTATCTTTTTTCCATTGGATGTTTTCAGCCTCTTTGTCGAGGATCAAGTGGCCATAGGTGTGTGGGTTCATTTCTGGATCTTCAATCCTGTTCCATTGATCCTCCTGCCTGTCACTGTACCAATACCATGCAGTTTTTAGCACTATTGCTCTGTAGTATTGCTTGAGGTCAGGGATACTGATTCCCCCAGATTTCCTTTTGTTGCTGAGAATAGTTTTAGCTATCCTGGGTTTTTTGTTGTTCCAGATGAATTTGATAATTGCTCTTTCTAACTCTGTGAAGAATTGAGTTGGGATTTTGATGGGTATTGCATTGAATCTGTATAGTACTTTAGGCAAAATGGCCATTTTAACTATATTGATTCTACCGATCCATGAGCATGGGAGGTTTTCCCATTTTTTGAGGTCTTCTTCCATTTCCTTCTTCAGAGTCTTGAAGTTCTTGTCATACAGATCTTTCACATGTTTGGTAAGAGTCACCCCAAGATACTTTATACTGTTTGTGGCTATTGTGAAGGGGGTCATTTCCCTAATTTCTTTCTCAGCCTGCTTATCCTTTGAGTATAGGAAGGCCACTGATTTGCTTGAGTTGACTTTATAACCTGCCACTTTGCTGAAGTTGTTTATCAGCTGTAGGAGCTCTCTAGTGGAGTTCTTTGGGTCACTTAGGTAGATGATCATGTCGTCTGCAAATAATGATAGTTTGACTTCTTCCTTTCCAATTTGTATCCCTTTGATCTCCTTATGTTGTCGAATTGCCCGAGCTAGTACCTCAAGTACAATATTGAAAAGATAAGGAGAAAGGGGGCAGCCTTGTCTGGTCCCTGATTTCAGTGGGATTGCTTCAAGTTTCTCTCCATTTAGTTTGATGCTGGCTACCGGTTTGCTGTATATTGCTTTTACTATGTTTAGGTATGGGCCTTGAATTCCTGTTCTCTCCAAGACTTTAAGCATGAAGGGATGCTGAATTTTGTCAAATGCTTTTTCAGCATCCAATGAAATGACCATGTGGTTTTGTTCTTTGAGTTTGTTTATGTAGTGGATTGTATTGATGGATTTCCGTATATTGAACCAACCCTGCATTCCCGGGATAAAGCCTACTTGATCATGGTGGAAGATCGTTTTGATGTGTTCTTTGATTCGGTTGGCAAGAATTTTATTGAGTATTTTTGCATCGATGTTCATAAGGGAAATTGGTCTGAAGTTCTCTTTCTTTGTTGGATCTTTGTGTGGCTTTGGTATCAGCGTAATTGTGGCTTCGTAGAAGGAATTGGGTAGTGTTCCTTCTGTTTCTATTTTGTGGAATAGTTTGAAGAGTATTGGTGTTAACTCTTCTTTGAAGGTCTGGTAGAATTCTGCACTGAAGCCATCTGGTCCTGTGCTTTTTTTGGTTGGAAGACTTTCTATGACTCCTATTTCTTTAGGCATTATGGGACTGTTTAGATGGTCTAGTTGGTCCTGATTTAATTTTGGTATTTGGTATCTGTCAAGGAAATTGTCCATTTCCTCCAGATTCTCCAGTTGTGTTGAGTATAGGCTCTTGTAGTAGGATCTGATGATTTTTTGGATTTCCTCAGTTTCCGTTGTTATATCTCCCTTTTCATTTCTAAGTTTGTTAATTTGGATACTTTCTCTGTGCCCTTTGGTCATTCTGGCTAAGGGTTTATCTATCTTGTTGATTTTCTCAAAGAACCAGCTCCTGGTATTGTTGATTTTTTGTATGGTTCTCTTTGTTTCTACTTGATTGATTAGGAGTTTATTATTAAGACCAGAAATTGGGAGTATAAATAAATAAATGTGTAATTTTTCACTACATGTTTGTATCTAGTGTGTGAAATATAGCCAGTAACTATGCAGTTCTAAGGTTCAGAACTACTAATTAATCAAAATATTGCCTAATCTTCCTCTGTAGTCTTTCTTATCCCAAGCTTAAATTTCTTTTTTTGTCATTTTTAAATTATTTTTTATTCCATATAGTCTTTATTTACATTTCAAATGATTTCCCCTTTCCTGGATCCTCCTCCCTAAAACTCCCATAATCCCTCTTCCCTCCCCCTGTTCCCCAATCAACTCCTTCCTGCTTCCCTGTACTGGTACTCCCCTACACTGCTACATTGAGCCTTTCCAGGACCAGGGGTCTCTTCTTCCTTCTTCTTGGGCATCATTTGATATCTGACTTGTGTCTTGGATAATATCTGTTTATCAGTGAGTGCATATCATATGTGTTCTTTTGTGATTGGGTCACCTCACTCAGGATGACATTCTCAAGTTCCATCCATTTGTCTAAGAATTTCATGAATTCATTGTTTTAATAGCTGATAGTATTCTATAGTGTAAATATACCACATTTTCTGTATCCATTCCTCCATTGAGGGACATCTGGGTTTTATCCAGGTTCTGGCTATTATAAATAAGGCTGCTATGAACAGAGTTTCAAATTGTGACATGGTGAGTTTGAAGAAAGAGTAATAGTTATCAAAAGCCCATTTTCTACAAAGATTTACATATTCTTCTCTAGTCATTCACATACTCTCTGCTAGTCCTTCAACTATTGTCCATAGAAACTTTGGTTTTAGTTTAAGTTTGCTGGGAAAATGCAGGTCCATAATTTCTGAATTGCAGCCAAATGAATGTAAGTTTAGACAAGGGTCATCCTGTAGTCTTCTGTGGGGTTGTGGCTGATCCTTGGCCTGAGTGCCAGATTCTCTTAATTAACACAAACAAGCAATCAAAACAATTGCATACGTGAGGGGTATGCTGGCAAATATTTCCTGCTTCGACTGGAATTTCCCTTTCTCTTGGTCTCACTCATTCACTGTCTATCTGTAAAGTGAGACAGATGGACAGGTGGTATCTCAGGTACCATTTGGGAGTCTGAGATTCTGCTCATAAAACTTGCAACTTTACCCTTTTTTATTTTTTCCTGAGAGCTTTGCTCTCGAAAGAAAGTCAAAACATTTGAAGTCAGTTCAAGCTGCTGAATGGGAAAAATAAATGCAGGTTTCTCCTGTCTTTGGGTACTTTTTAGAAATTATCTTCTATCAATAATATGTTGAAGTTGATGCTGATGCAAGTTATAATTCCTATATCCTAGCCCAATAAATTTTTTTCATGCCCAGATGTTTTGAAGTTTTATTTCATATTTTTTTTTATTTTAAAGCAAAATATTGTTTGAGATACTTCATATATGCATTTTACAGGGCAGAAATTAAATCGCCTAACCCAATATCTTAGTCTGGTGATCTTACATATTTTACCAAGGTGAGTTCTTACACTAACTGGAACTTAAAAAAAGACCATCACGATGTCTTGACAACAAGGTGAGTTCAATTCCCAAATAAAATCAACTTCTCCAAGCTGCCTTCTGATCACCACAAGCACATTTGGCATCCACATACATGTGCTCTCACACTCTCCCTCTCTCTATTCCCTCTCTCTCTCTCTCTCTCACACACACACACACACACACACACACACACACACACACACACACGGAATTGAAAAGAATAAAATATCACCAAGTCTTGTGCTCTACCCTGAGGATTACTACCTTTCCTGCTCCCAGCTTTCCTTAGTTGCCTATAGTTCTTTGTGTAAAGTTGAGATGGCATGGGCTCCTCCCCATGCAGTTTTGTTTGTCCACTAGTGTTATCTTCATACAGCTCATGTAGGTGAGACTTTATGGGTGCAGTTTCTGATGCTACTAAGAGTTAAAAGGACAAAAAAAAGAGATGAATTAGGCATAGCCCAAAAGCAGAGGGTATACCTGGGAAGCTGGAGTTAGAGCAAACTTTTCTTAGAGTGCTAGCTGAAAACAGAAAGGGTTGGCTGGGACTGTAACTCAGTTGATGGAATTCTTGCTTAGCATTCACAAAGCCCTAGTTTAGGTACCCAGCAATGCATAAAAATGTGTGTATAGTAGTATATGATTGTCATCTCAGGAGGTGGAGGTGAATAGATCAGAAATTCACAGCAATCCTGGCAATAAAGTGAGTTTGAGGCCAGAAAATTTTCTGTCTCAAAAGGGAGAAGAAGAAGAAGGAGGAGGAGGGGGGGGAGGGGGAGGAGGAGGAGGGAGAAGAGAGGAGGAGGGAGGGGGGGAGGGGGGGAGGGGGAGGGAGAGGGAGAGGAGGAGATAAGAGGACATATCTGTTGGTCTTCTTTCAAGTTTTAATTAATATAAAGACTCACAGTCTTAAAATTTGTTAGAGCACCAAGCTTAGACGTTGTACTGGACTATAGAAGTTATAACTTAAATTTACGTTAACTTCAGAGTAAGAAGCATGGGTTTATAAAAGAAATTGTAATAACTCTTTAGGTCCTAATTAAAACATGAACATAATTTGCTCATTGTAGATACTGAGACTATAAAGCGACAAGAATGAGGCTTCAAGGAAAACTACAGTACAAATATAGACACAGATGGGGCTATAGCACAATAGCTGGGTGTCTCACATGGTCAATACCCTGGGTTCCACCCCCAATATAGTCAATGTTACAAAAGTAAAAATGGGAAAGACTTTTAAAATGGAAATATTTAACCATGTCAAATTTACATAAAATTATGGAGTAAAGGAATCAAATATATAAATGTGGTTTTGATTTGTCGTTTACTTCACCATTAAAACAAAACAAAAAGAGGTCATTAATTTGAAAAAAAGCAAGGCAGTCTGTAGAAGAATTAAGAGTGAGGAAAGAGATGGAAAACCCGATGAAATTATATTATAATATCAAAAAATTAGAAACAAATCAAATAAAAGTTCATGGGCTATGGCTCAGTTCACCAGTTTCCATTTGAAGGGCAATCTCAATGGAAGTTTAGGGGTATAAAGCAATGTTTTATGATGGTCTTTGAGGGTAATAGGAATGAGGAAGGAATTGGAGACAGTGGTGTGGCTCAATTTTAGGAGGTCTGTTGTGATGGATATTTCTGATTGTCAACTTGATGACTACATCTAGAATGAATTAAAAACCCAAGCAGCTGGGAACATCTGTGAGGGACTTTTTTTTAATTAAATGATTTGAACTGAAAAGACCCACTTTTAATCCAGATCTTTTGAGATTGAAAGATCCACCTTTAATTTGGGCTGCACTTTCTGCTGGCAACCTATGTAAAGGACATGGAAGAAGGAAGCCTGTGATTTTTTGCTTGTTTGGTCTCATTCTGGCTTGTTTTGTCTTCATTCTGAAGTCCATTTCTTCATTGGCATTAGGGCCCACTTATTCAGGATTTTGGCAGATTCTGAAGATCAGCTGCAACTGGACTTCTCATAGAACAACTACTAGATTCTTGGACCTTCTGTAAGTAGATCGTCATTGCAGGACTTAGCTGGACCATAGCCTGTAAGCCATTCTAATAAATTTCCTTTATGCATACATTTATTCTACAAGTTCTATTCCTCTAGAGATCCCTGACTAATACTTCTGTAGAAATAAAGAAAGCAGGGTGGGAGGGTACTATGTTGAGTAAGACAGAGCAACCAGAGTTGGCTACTAAATTTTCAGAAGGAGAACGACTTGGACTTGTTTTTATGCAACAGAAAAGATATATTGAAGATTTCAGAGACAGAATGGCTAGTAGGATGAAGTGTCTGAAGTAACAGTAAGAGGTATATACCAGAGGCAGGTAGAGAAAAAAGAAAACTTCTGAGACTAGAGGAAAGAAGGAAGAGTGAGTTTAGTTTTAAGTTTTTATTATTTTTTTAATTGGATATTTTCTTTATTTACATCTCAAATGTTATTAGACAGGAAAAAGAAAACTTCTGAGACTAGAGGAAAGAAGGAAGAGTGAGTTTAGTTTTAAGTTTTTATTATTTTTTTAATTGGATATTTTCTTTATTTACATCTCAAATGTTATCTCCTTTCCTGGCTTCCCCCTCCCAGAAACCCCATCCCATCCTCCCTCTTCCTGCTTCTATGAGGAAGTTCCTCCACCCACCCAACTCTCACCTCTCCACCCTCAATTCCCCTACTCTGGGGCCTTCATAGGACCGAGGACATCTCTTCCCATTGATGCCTGACAAGGACATCCTCTGCTACATATGCAGCTGGAGCCATGGGCCCCTCCATGTGTACTTCTTGGTTGATGGCTTAGTCCCTGGGAGCTCTGGGGGGCCTGGTTGATTGATATTGTTGTTCTTTGCTTTTAACTTTTGATTTGTTCTTTGTGAATTTGACACCACGCACCCTAATCTCATGAACCTCCCAGTCCCCTTGTACCCACCCTTGCAACTTCCCTGCAAAAAGGGAAAAAAGGCTCATTGTAGAAGCTGTAGTGTGTCACAGTGTGCCCCACAGTATACCCCACAGAATGCCCTTAGGGATTTATTTGGACAAGAGCCATAGCCAGGGTTAAAGAACTGAAAGTCGCCTGAGCTTGGACACTCAACTTTGACAGGACATTCATTTGTACAACTTCTTGATTTTCTCTAGTATATTAAGTATTACTGATTTTGGAAATGAAAAGTGAGAAAGTGCAATAACCCAAGATCTGGGTTTAGCATATTGAGTATATCAGAAAAAGTGGTGAATATTCAAATTGTTTCTCAAGGCAGTGGTTGCAGGGCTGTGGGTATAACCTGATTGGCATACATGAAGCCCTGGGCTCCCTCCCTAGGAGCACATAAATTGCCCACCATGGTGTACTCATCCAACCCCAGCAATTGAGAGGTGTTGGAAGGGGTGAAAGTGATTTTTAAAAAAGTAAAGTTGTTGTTAGATCAGTCTTCTGAAGTTTATAAATGTGACCTTGGCATTGTAATGGCCTCTTCTTGGTTTATTTCTCTTCAGTTTTATGTTCTTAAAAAAAGTAAATAATGAATTACAGAACCTTCTATGAGTTATATACTAGCTATAGGGTGCATTGTTTTAATATTCAGTTTTACAGCAGACACAGTTATAGAGCACATGGAGATTGGGGAAACTTGCTGGAATTAACCACAGCTAGTTATTAACATAGATTCAAATTCAGACTGGTCTGATGTAAAATTCAATGCTCTTTTCATTAGCCCATGCTGTCTAGGAAAAGTCAAAGGCAATTTAAATTTGAGTTACTACATGATCAAATGAACGTAGGAGAGTAATACTTTTCAGAATGAAGACTCCAAAAGGAACTATTCGTGGTCTCCAAAGGTCACAGTTCTATAGATTGATCTCTTGTATGTGTTAACATTTGTACTATGGCAAGGCCTATACTTTTGGTTTCTGGCATGAATAAGTAATTTGCTTATGACATTTAAACTAGACATCACCTCATTGGTGTCTCATTTAAAGTAGTGCCAGGCTTCCCATTAGTTTTAAGAAGTTTGGTGGGTTTTTTTTTGCCTGTGGCAAATGAGAGTTGGAGATGCAGGTGACCCACAGAACTTGTCCTAGATCCATAGACACAAAGAAACAGAAAGCCACTACATCAATGTCCTGGAAGCTGTGTCTTATCCTCAGGCCTTCGTTGAAGAAGTGACTGTGTATTTGAATGAGGTAATGCTTGACACTCAGAATCTTGACTACAGTCCATAAAGGCCTTGAGTCAGGAGCAGATTAAAGTAGCACAATAGCCAAACCTGTGAGCCAGAAATCAACATCCTTACTCTAGAAACCCTTTTGGACTATCCTTGAGCTGAGACTAATATAGTACAGCTGATTCCACTAGACTTCAATGCTTGTTTCCTGAAAGCCAAAAAACAAGGGTGTCATTTTATCTTCTAATTTTGGGATCCATTCAGAATTATCCCAGTAGTTATAATATGATGCAAGATGCTCTCTAAAACAAGTGTTTCCTGAACCCATCACGCATGGCCAGCACTTGTTAGGTCGTCACCATAACCCTCCGAAACACGCCTCACTACCCTTATGTCACACAGTTCAAAAACAGGACACAAAAACGTAAATTATTCAGTTTCTCAAAATTGGGCACTCAATAAATAGCAAAAATAGCATTTGTCCCTAACTATATATGTGGCTTGAAATTGCCTAAGGTCATAAAAGGCATCAAAGTAACAAGAAGGAGGCAGAAACTGATGATAGTGATCTAAACAAGGACATTTCAGCCTACCTGTCTCAAAACTACATATAAACAACAATGCTACCTGGCATTTTGCAAAAACAAATGCGTGTGTATGTAGGAACACAGGAATGTCATATACATATAAGCGAATGGATAGGGAAGGCTAAGGTTCATGCAAGTTGTCATCTTCAATCTCCTTCTACCTTAGATTTGAGATAGGGTCTCTCCTTGAATCTAGACCTCACAGATTCAGCTAGACTGGCTGTCCAGCAGTCCTCAGGTATCCTCCTGTCTCTGCCTTGCCAGGGGTTAGAGGCACACACTAACTTACATTTTTTTTTGCCTATTTTTTTATTAGATACTTGCTTTATTTACATTTGAAATGTTAACCCCTGTCCTTGTAACCCCACTGAGAATGCCCTTCCCCTCCCCCTCCCCCTGTGCACTGCCCCCCTTCCAATTGCCTGACTTGCATTTCCCTGTAAACAGGACCAATGGCCTCTCCTCTCATTGATGTCTGAAATGGTCATCTTCTGTTGCATATGCAGCTGGAGTCGTGGGACCCTCCATGTGTAGTCTTTGGTTGGTAGTTTAGCCCCTGGGAGCTCTGGGGGTACTGGTTGGTACATATTATTGTTCCTCCTGCAGGTCTGAAAACCTCTTCAGCTCCTTGGGACCTCTCTCAAGTCACTCCATTGGGGACCCTGTGCTCAGTCTATTGGTTGGCTGTGAGCCCTGGGTGTTTTAATCCACTTAGCAATAAGGACCAAAGTATCCACACTTCCTTCATCTTGAGCTTCATGTGGTCTGTGAGTTGTATCTTGGCTACTAACTTAGGTTTTAAAAAAATGTTCTAGGCGATCAAACATTATGTTCATTCATTATGTTTATGTGGCAAGCAATTGACCAACTGAGTCATCTCCCAAACCCTTATAAAATTGCTCCATTTGCTGTATGTCACAGGCTCTTCTTGGATCCATAAGTGTTTGTTTTGCTTTGGATTTGATTGATTTAGTTTTTGTACTTTAAATAATATTTTAAATATATGAGTACACACAGCATGTATGTGGAGATCAGAGGACCAATTGTGGAGTCTGTTTTGTCCTTCCAACTTTATGTGAATGTCGGGGCTCAAACACACAGATCACAAGGTTTATGTAGCAAGCATCTTTGCTTACTGAGCCATCTTGTTGGCCACTATCTTGCTTGTTATAAGACAAAGTCTTACACTAAAGACTACCCTATGAAACTCATCATGTATTTCAAGCATGCCTAAAACTCACTGCAATACTCCTGCCCCAGCCTTCTGAGTACTTTGATAATAGATATGAGGTAACATATTCCAAATCTATAAAACCTTTTTTAAAGATCTAAAATAAATTGTATTACAAAGAAAATGCCTTAAATTGAAATATGGGCGTCATATGTTAATAAGTTCAAATGGAAGTATACATGCTCTTTTTGGTATTATTTAACAGTCGATCTAACTATAACTTAAAAAAATATTTGGAGAAAATAAATCCTTAATTTCACTTGGATAGTAACAAAAATGAAGGTGACATTTTTCTATAAAATGTTAAACTTGAATTCAACAGAGGAACCCCTTAAGGAATCAAAGTAATATCTTGAACTGGCTTGCAAAAGAATATACTTAAAATTTCAGCAAGTTTGCAAACTGATTATGTCCACTGTCCAAACATAAATTACTTTTAATAGCATTTTAATTTTTTTTTAATTATGATGGAATTACATCATTTTCTCCCCTCCATCTCTTCTCATCCATTTCGCTTGATTTCTCTCACATTCATGGCTTCTTCTCTATCAGCTGTTGTTACATATATACATACATACATATACATGCATTCATACATATGTACATACATATATACACACAATACATCCCCCTAACCCCCCACACACAAAGTACTACCTACTTAGTCCATACAATGTTACCTAGCTATTGGAAATTTTAAGTTTATTGTATATTGATATATTTACTGTATATCATGTTTTAAAAAGTCTATTGATTGGCAGATAAGCATCTAGGCTGGGCCCATATCTTAGCTCTTGTGAGTAGAGCAATTAATATGGACCTGCAGGTATCACTGTGCTATGCTGACTTAGAATACCAAATTAAATGACTTGGAGTGCATTCCGGAGTATTGTATAATAACTTTATTTCTATTTGGTTATTTATAAGCCCCCATACCAATTTCCATTATGGCTGCACCAGTTTATATTCCCATCAGCAGTGAATTAAGGTTATTTTTCTTTCTCCAAACATTTGTTTTCATTTTATTATTTTTCTCCTCTCTCTTTCTCTCTCTCTCTCTCTCTCTCTCTCTCTCTCTCTCTCTCTCTCTCTCTCTCTCTCTCTCTTTAGTTTTTCAAGACAGGGTTCTCTGTGTAGCCCTCCCTGCCTGTCCTGGAACTTGTCTTGTAGACCAGGCTGGCCTTGAACTCAGAAATATGAGTGTCACTGCCTCCTGAGTACCGGGATTAAAGACGTGTACCATTAATCCTGTCATTCTTTTCCTTGATGATGGCTATTTTGATTGGGATTGACATGGAATCTCAGTGTGGTTTTAACTACATTTCTCTGATGGCTAGTGATGTTAAACACTTTTTCTAAAATTTATTGATTATTCGTGTTTCTTCTTTTGATGACTGTTCATTTGATTCATTTGCACTTTTATTGAGTTGATTATCTCAGTTTTGGTGTTGAATTTCTGTAGAACTTTAAAGATTCTAGATGTTGATTTCTACTGTGCTATGCTGGATATAAAAATAAACTAGCCACGGTGAAAAAGGTAAAATATAAAATTTCAAAAATAAATAAGTTATATTAAAATTATAACAACAAATAATTTCTTAATTTTTATTGAATTTTATTGTCTATATTCTCAAGATGATTTATTTATATCTGTCATGTGTGTATGGTAGAAACACTATATATTGGTATGCTACTACTTACTTTAATGACTTGATAAAGGATAGGGAAAATGGGATTTTAATCTTGCATTGGCAACTGTTTATTCTTTAGAACCAGTGTACTTACTGTGTTCCTAGGTTCTAAGTTTAAGAAGAACTGTTAAGCTGAGTAACATACCAGAAGAAATGTCTCTATGGAACGCTTTAAGCCAATATTTTTAAATTATATATAATAAAGTTTTTCTTTTCTTTTCTCTTTACTATTACATCAATACATAATTCAAAAAGGAAGAATTAACTTCATCTAAATCAAGAACATATGCTCTTTAATGACTCTATTAGAAAAATCAGAAGACAAATCATAGCCTAGAAACAATATTTTTTAATCACTTGCCTTAAAATGGACTTGCATCTAGAATATTCAGGGAAGCCTCAAAAGTCAATAAGTAAACAACCAAATACTTATTAATGAAGATATATGAATGGCAAATAAGCCAATAAAATGATCCAATTCATCATTAGAGACACATAAACTAAAGCCACACTGAAATGGCACCACCCAAACACAAGAAAGGCTGAAAAGTAAAACAGGGACTGCATCAAGTATAAACAAGCATGTGGAGCATCTAGAATTTGCACACATTGATGTTAGGACCATAAAAATGTGCAACTATGTTGGAAAACTGTTAGCTTTTTATAAGCATTTTATAAAAATTTATAAAATTTTCATTTACCATACGACCCAGTCAGTCCTAGTCCATGTATTTTCACAAAAGAAGTAAATGTCTACAAAAATGCATATATGACTGCCCATAGCATCTTTGTTTTCAATAACCAAATGGTAACCAGCTTTTTGTCTATTAATAGATGATCACATAAAAGAACTATACTATAATTTTGCAATTGAATAGTATTCAGAAACAAAAAATGTGATTAATACATATAACTTGAATGAAAGTTATACTGAATGAAAGAACAAAGCTAATTTTAAAAAGTACATATACTATTTCACTTACAGAAAATTCTAGAAGCTGCAAATTAATCTGTCATAGCATAAAGCACATCCTTGGTTTCCTTGGGGATGAAAAGAGAAGCTCAGAGCATAAGGGAAAATTATGATAAAGGATGCTCATGTAACTGACAGACCCAGCCATAGTCTTTGATTGTGGTTACAGTTTCATAGGTATTCACACATATTAAATCAATCATTAAATTGTACACTTTAAACATATGCAGTGTACTGTATACTAATTATACTTCCAAATAATCTATTTTTGAAAGAGTAAGATTCAGCCTATTAGCAAAATTTCTAATGACACTGTAGCAAAAAAAGTACAGAGATCACAGATAAGATCACTGTACAGAATTACTACTTATCTTAACTGTTTTGGAAACCTCCTTAGGTATTTGGTGTCACTGGGCATCAATTATTTGCAGAGATAACTGTTTTAGATTTACTAAATGTTATTCTCATCAAATTACTAATGTACTTCACATATATCTCTCCACATTTTCAAGTTTTATGTGAACATATTTGTGAAGAGTAAGTAGTTTAACTTCAAAAGCAGGGAAGGTGAGATAAAGACACTAAGAAACATGTTTTAAGTCATACAGTAGACCAATAGTGGAAATGGGACTGCAGTCCAGACCTTGGTTCCTGTTTGTGGTACTGCAAAGTATTTGGAATTCCTGTCAGGTTACTTCAAGGTAAGCATTCCTATTGTAAGAGACTGTTGTGCTAAATTTTAATAAGGCTTTGGGAGAGACTTCATTATAATCAAAATAAAGCTGGTCCTCATAAATGTTTGAAGCATGTTGTGAGTTGGGGAGCATTCTTGCATCTTAATCAAACCGTCTCTTATCAAAATTTTATTGCTTGATAGTGCTAATCTGTCCATTTAGTACACAGAAAACTCACATCTATCCACAGACTCAGGAACAATATCTGAGCCAACATTTCATTAACTTGTATATTTTTCCCAAACTAATGATTGGTTGTGTCCCCCTTTCTCTGCACCTCCCCCTTTTCTCTTTAGATGTTGCTGGGGAGATTTTGGCACAGCCTAGAAAGAGGAGGGGGGGTAACGGGTAGCAAAGGAGGCTGAGTTACTAGGGACTGTTGCTCTCAAAACAGACAAAAAGGAAAAAGGAAGACTGAGAAAACTTAAGCCTCTGTGTTCAGGCAGGAAAATTTAAGGTTGTGTGAATTCTGCCGGAAAATTTAAGGTAGCTCTAAGAAGGCAGGCCACAATGATGACAGAAGATGTTTTTATAGCCCCTTTAAAAGGCTATTTGTAGATAACATACAGCCGATTACTCACAGACTCCTATTCTTCCATTGGAGGCTACGCAGTCACCCACCCATGCACATACAATGGCAAACAGAGGCCTCAGCTGCTAGAGACACGTGCACACTCTCAAGCTGAAACAAAGAGACACATCCAGGAAAACACACGTTTTAAGCCCTCCGAAGATTAGTTAGGCAAAGAGGGAAGAGAGAGCCATAGGTGGTAAGGAAGGTGGGGTGGGCTAAGGGGCTGGGAATGGGGGGGTTGGAGGTGAGAGATTGGATTAGCAGTTAAGTGTGAAAGAGAGAGGGTGAATGAGTTAGTGTGATTCCATAGAAACCTCACCTAAGGGATTAGGAATGATTGAGCTACAAATCTCCCCCAGTATTAGTGTTTCTGGGCACTAAAATAAATTCTTAGAGTCTTTTAGATATCTTCTCATAGATCCACTTTTCTGACACAGTTGTGGAAGCACAAAATGATCGTTATTATCGTTATTAGTGTGTGTGCATAGACTTCAATTTGTTTATTTATTCAAACTTCTAGGAATGCATTGCTAAGGAAATGAGCTTAAGACTCAGGTGATAGACAAAAGGCCAAATAAAGAAATAACAAGAATTGCTATCTGAGATACACAACTAAACTGAGAGAATCTTAGCACCCCAAAGCGTACATAAGACAAAGTGAATGAAAGGAAAAAGCTATCCTTTTCTCCTTTGGGAACTGTATTCCATGTTGGCACACATAGAGACTACTAAACAAATGCTCAATATAGTTTCACAATTGTGACTCATTGGAGCAGGGTTTGGGTGAAGTAGTGGAAAATCTGAAATTCACAATGTTTTTAAACACATGCATTTTTATTCCTTTTCAAGTGCAGGCAGTTGCTCCATCTACGTTAAGAAAATTTGTCTCCTTAAAGGACCTGTCTCCACAGACTTCAGAATGGATTGTTTAGTACTATTGTAATTACCCTTAACACAGGGTTTTTCAATGAAACAGACTCACACTTGGCACTCCATCTTCCTGAGAAATAATAGCTCACAGTGACTACTTCCTGCATCCAAGGCATAAGCAGTTCACATGCAATCTTTACAATTATCTTATGAGATCAGTTCAATAAATTTTCCCATTTTACTGATAGGGAAACTGGCAATCAGATTTGTTAGCTTGTTGAAAACCATCACTTAATAGAATGTACAGCCTTGATTTGAACCCAAATAAACCAGCTCCAGAGGCTATTGCTATTAACCAGTGTCCTGTACTGCCTCAGACAAACAACTCTAGGTTTAAAGGGAAAACCCTAGGTTTGCCTTAGGTTTAAAGGAAAAAAAAAAACACCCTCCTGATATCACGGATGTATTTTTAGTAGAACAGAAGCAAAATTCAGAGTGTGTTTTGGCATCAGCACTCAGTGAACCATCCTTCATCTCTACTGCTGTTATACTTGGTTCCAAGGTTCCCTGACTTGCAGAGCCATGAGCCTCAGGGTCTGCAAGATGCAAGATGCCCTGGCATGAAAGAAAGAGCCAGTATTTTTAAACAGATTCTATAGCACAAGCTAGAAAGTAGACTAGCACCTTTCAGGGGAGCTGGTAATGTGGATCGTAAATATAAAGGTTTCCTACTTAATTTTTAGTGAACAGAGAAAATGAATCAATTACAACCTCCTATCGCTGAACAATCGAAGTAATCAAGGCTTTGCTGCAGTGAATTTAGCAACTGTTTATATGTGTACTGATGCAATTCTACAATAATAACAATGGCCTGCCAAAGCTTTCTTCTCTGTTATTTAGCTGGAGCATAGATAGGTTTTCACATAGTCCTGCTTTACTGCAATGCTGAAAGATTGTTAATTACAGGAACCTAGATTAGTGAAGATGTATGTGTTCTCTAGTGATAAGGTAATATGTCATTCACCATTTTATTGTCTAGCAAATGCTAAAGGAGCCTGTGCTCATTATGACTATAGACAAATAAAGAAAAATGGAGCTAAGGAAAAAGGAATGAAAGAAGACCAAAGAATCATCTTTTGATAGGTTGAAAAGTTAAAAAGCTGCTGGGCAAGTTGCCATGGATACCATGTCCTGAATATAATTCTGGGCTTTTCCTCTCAGTTAAATACTAAAGGCCTGATGTTGCAGCTGCACACTTTTTTTTTTCAAAAGTCTGTGTTTTGATGAATGAGAATGCTATGACAAATTCTCTATACAATAATACTGACCTGTTGAAAAGACATTTGAATAGGCTTAATTTCAAGAGAATTTTTATTCCACTTTAATTTTATCCAAGATTTCCAAATTAAAACCTCATTATATAGTAATGCTTCAAAATCTACAGTAAAGAATCAGAAATCAGAGATTGGTTAGAGCAATATACTTAGGTAGATCCTTTTTTAAATTTTTATCAGACACCACCCAAGGATGAACATTTTTATTGCCTATTTATTGGAATTTTATAGGAACTGGTCAGAGAAAATAATACAGCAGGTTAAGAATTTCTTCTGTGTAAAGAAGGAAGAAAGATAGTCATGCCAGAAACATGTATCAAAGAAGTATCTGTGTCAAGGGTTCACAGCCAGTTTCATACTTTTGAATTTAACAAAATAATCACAATACTTCTATTGAGTCCATCAATAGCATCAGAGGGTCCACAGGAAGAGAGGAAGAGAGCAGGGAAAGTACCAGCCCTGTGTGCAGCACACAGACTGCAGGGTGAAGCAGATCCCAAGTTAAGAGTCTACTAGCTGGCTGCTTTGGGATAGGTAAATTGTTCAGTCTTATCTTCTTATATCTATATGAATTAATATTACTGGAAGAATGATGGTAGTAGTACCTATATTATACAGTTTCTGGGCAGATGAAATAAGTCACATGTGTAAAACTCTTTAATGCTGATTTTTCACAAAGTGACAGTATTTCAGTTATTCTCTAACATCACCGAATCAGTTATTTCATGCTTTTCCCCCTTAATTTGTTTGTCTGCAGTGCATTAAACACGTGCTTCTCTAGATTGTTAAAATTTTAAATAAACTTTTCACTTTGATTTCAAAAAAAGTTTGTTTGTTGCTTAGAATATGCACAGGCTTTTGGCAAGATGGCCATTTTAATTATATTAATCCTGCCAATCCACAAGCATGGCAGATTTTTCCATTTTCTGAGGTCTTCTTCCATTTCCTTCTTTATAGACTTGAAGTTCTTGTCATATAGATCTTTCACTTGTTTGGTCAGAGTCACACCAAGATACTTTATATTGTTTGTGGCTATTGTGAAGGGTGTCATTTCCCTAATTTCTTTCTCAGCCTGCTTCTCCTTTGAGTATAGGAAGGCCACTGATTTGCTTGTGTTGATTTTATAACCTGCCACTTTGCCGAAGATGTTTATCAGCTGTAGGAGTTCTCTGGTGGAGGCTTTTGGGTCACTTAAGTATACTATCATATCATCTGCAAATAGTGATAGTTTGACTTCTTCCTTTCCAATTCGTATCCCTTTGACCTCCTTATATTGTCTAATTGCTCTAGCTAGTACCTCAAGTACAATATTGAAAAGATATGGAGAGAGGGGTAGCCTTGTCTAGTCCCTGATTTTAGTGGGATTGCTTCAAGTTTCTCTCCATTTAGTTTGATGTTGGCTACTGGTTTGCTGTATATTGCTTTTACTATGTTTAGGTATGGGCCTTGAATTCTGTTCTTTCCAAGACTTTTAGCATGAAAGGATGCTGAATTTTGTCAAATGCTTTTTCAGCATCTAATGAAATGACCATGTAGTTTTGTTCTTTGAGTTTGTTTATGTAGTGGATTACATTGATGGATTTCCGTATATTGAACCAACCCTGCATTCCCGGGATAAAGCCTACTTGATCATGGTGGATGATCGTTTTGATGTGTTCTTGGATTCGGTTGGCAAGAATTTTATTATTTTTTTATCAATGTTCAGATACAGATATACAGATTCAATGCAATATACAGATTCAATGCAATACCCATCAAAATCCCAACTCAGTTCTTCATAGTGTTAGAAAGAGCAATTCTCAAATTCATCTGGAATAACAAAATGCCCAGGATAGCTAAAACTATTCTCAACAGCAAAAGAACTTCTGGGGGAATCAGTATCCCAGACCTCAAGCAATACTACAGAGCAATAGTGTTAAAAAACTGCTTGGTATTGGTACCGTGACAGGCAGGTGAATCAATGGAATAGGATTGAAGATCCAGAAATGAACCCACACACCTAATGGCCACTTGATCTTCAACAAAGGAGCTGGAAACATCCAGTGGGAAAAAAGCCTTTTCAACAAATGGTGCTGGTTCAATTGGAGGTCAGCATGCAGAAGAATGCGGAATTGATCCATCCTTATCTCCTTGTACTAAGCTCAACTCTAAGTGGATCAAGGACCTCCACATAAAGCAAGACACATGGAAACTAATAGAAAAGAAACTGGGGAAAACCCTTTGAGGACATCTGTACAGGGGGGGGGGGGGGAAGTTCCTGAACAGAACACCAATAGCTTATGCACTAAGATCAAAAATTGACAAAGGGGACCTCATAAAATTACAAAGTTTCTGTAAAGCAAAGGACACCATCAAAAGGACAAATCGGCAACCAACAAATTGGGAAAAGATCTTCACCAACCCTACATCTGACAGAGGGCTAATATCCAACATATACAAAGAACTCAAAAAGTTAGACCCCCAAAAATCAAATAACCCTGTTAAAATGGAGTACAAAGCTAAACAACGAATTTTCACCTGAAAAAATTCGGATGGCTGAGAAGCACCTTAAGAAATGTTCAATATCATTAATCATTAGGGAAATGCAAATCAAAACAACCCTGAGATTTCACCTCACACCAGTCAGAATGGCTAAGGTTAAAATCTCAGGAGACAGCAGGTGTTGGTGAGGATGTGGAAAAAGAGGAACACTCCTCCACTGCTGGTGGGGTTGTAAGATGGTACAACCACTTGGGAAATCAGTCTGGCGGTTCCTCAGAAAACTGGGCACGACACTTCTGGAGGATCCTGCTATACCTCTCCTGGGTATATACCCAAAGGATTCCCCGGCATGCAATAAAGATACATGCTCCATTATGTTCATATCAGCCTTGTTTATAATAGCCAGAAGCTGGAAATAACCCAGATGCCCCTCAAAGGAGGAATGGATACAGAAAATGTGGTACATTTACACAATGGAATACTACTCAGCATTTAAAAACAATGAGTTCGTGAAATTTTTAGGCAAATGTTTGGAACTGGAAAATATCATCCTAAGTGAGATAACCCGATCACAAAAGAATACACATGGAATGCAATCACTGATAAGTGGATATTAATTAGCCCATAAGCTCTGAATACCCAAGACAAAATTAGCATATCAAATGATTCCCAAGAAGAAGGAAGGAGAGGGCCCTGGCTCTGAAAAGACTTGATCCAGCATTGTAGGGGAGTACCAGGACAGGGAAATGGGAGGGGGTGATGGGGAAATGGACAGAGGGAAGAGGGCTTATGAGACCGATGGGGAGGGGGGAACTGGAAAAGGGGAAAGCATTCGGTATGTAAACAAAGAATATAGAAAATAAATAAAAAAAAAGAAAAAAGAAAAAGAAAGGAATGTTCACAGGCACTCTGCCCTCCTATCATCTGATCCCTCACCTGGCAATGCCTTCTTTGCAACCAAACACTCCCCACCTCACCCCACTGCTCCCTGGGAAAAGGAACATCCTTTTGTGTGGTCCTGCATCTTCTTAGTACATGAGTTGAGTGATTTCCCACAACTTTCAGCACCCTACCTTGTTCTCTGGCTCCCAGCTACCCCCTTCTCCTTGTTTTTATTTTGCTTTCTGCATAATCCAAAATGACCCCTCTTTCTCTGTCTCTGGGGTGAGGACATCCCTAACTCTGTTTGGTTTTTGTTTTTGTTTTTTTTTGTTGTTGTTGTTGTTTTGTTTCTGGTATCCACTCTATTGTGCCTCCCTGTGAGTTCCATGAATGGGTTTCTTTCAGAATTTTCACATTAACAAGATTCTTCAACACACTTGAAAACATAAACACAAAAATTGTAACTTGAACTAATGAAACATTAGCAAGCATGATCAAGAGAAATAAAGGAAATGGCACAAACCACAGAAGAGGAAAACTATAAATCTGGATTTTAATATTGGTAGAAAACACTACATATAATTTCATGTAAACTAAAGTGAAAGACTACATGCAATTTACTATAAACAAGATTGTATAAGTCAGCCCAGAAGAAATAGAAATGTACAGAGAGCAATACTTATGAAAAGAAATGTAACCAACAGTCAAATATGCAATCCCTCAAACACACTTGTGTGTGTTTAATGCTCTTTGAATGGGAAAACTTCTGATTAAAAAAGAATGGGCATTCTCCAATTTATTTTTCTCATGTTATATACCCAGAAGAAAGAAAAGAAGGGAAGGGAGATGCAGATTAGCATAAATTAGGAATATAGATAGAACAACAAAATCACAAATAAAATTCTAACAATTGGGATCTAGGAACAAAAGGACTAGTATCTCCTTATAAAGGGTAGATAAATCTTAGAAACACTAACAATGGAATGTATATACCCACAAACCCCAAAAGAAAAAAATGTCCTGGAATATCCACATTTATTTTTAAATCAGAAAAGTAATTAGCTCTTTCACACCTTAGAATATCTGAGACATTTCTCTAAACAAAATATTTCTTAATGCAATGCTTGTTGTAGCATTATTATAAGTGGAAACATACAGAGATACAATAATTATCTACATAATAGAAATTGATTTGATAAAATATAGTGCATCCTAATTACTTAGTAAAGCATCTATCAGGAAACTGAATCAAAAATTCTATATCTCCTATTAAAATTAGAAACAAAGCAAGGATGATGAAGGTTAGTATTATTTTTGAACACAATACTGGAGACTTGGCTAATAATGCTTAGAAAGAGGTAACAAAAAAAATCACACAACAACCTCTTTCCCATAGGAATTTCCCAAGAAAAGTGTTGATCAGGCATGATGACACATGCTTATAATTGCAGCTCTCAGACTGCTAAGACAATAAGGTTGTATGTTCAAGGCCAGATTGGGCCACATAAGACAGTGTCAAGAAAAAATTCTGATTAAATATTATTGTAAACAGCTCATATAGGAGGCAGATACACACACACACACACACACACACACACACACACACACACATATATATATATATATATATATATATATATATATATATATATATATATATATTAGTGTGTATATATACACATACATACACATACACACATGCCATCACATACACATACACAATTTGCATGTGTCAGAAATAACCTAATTAAAATATGTCAATGGAACAGAAGTCTAGAAAGAGACTAAGAATAATATGGAAATTGTGTCAGGTTGTACAGTTCAGAGGATAATAGCAGGAATGAAGTCCTAGGTGAGATTACCCCACACTGTCTTTGTCAGGGTTTCTATTCCTGCACAAACAGCATGACCAAGAAGTAAGTTGGGGAGGAAAGAATTTATTCAGCTTACACTTCTGCATTGCTGTTCATCACAAAAAGGAAGTCAGGACTGGAACTCAAGCAGGTCAGGAAGCAGGAGTTGATGCAGAGACCATGGAGAGATGTTCCTTACTGGCTTGAATCCCCTGGCTTGCTGAGCTTGCTATCTTATAGAAGTCAAGAACACCAGCCCAAAGGTGGTACCACCCACAAGGGGCCCTCCCCACTTGATCACTAATTGAGAAAATGCCCCACAGCTGGATCTCATGGAAGCACTTCCTCAACTGAAGCTCCTTTCTCTGTGATAACTCCAGCCTGTGTCAAGTTGACACACAAAACCAGCCAGTACACTGCATAAACAGATTCACACCTCTATTTCAAGACCTCTATACAGAGAGTTCAAGATCATCCTTGTCCACATAGTAAGTTCAGGTCAGTGTGGGTTTCATGAGATCTTCTCTATTAACAAACAAATAAACAAACAAAGATTCTATGTTATAATGGTGGTTTTTTAAATCTCTGGAATAAAGATGGCTTTCTAAAAATGTTTTGTGACAACTAGATAATCACTTGACACACACACACACACACACACACACACACACACACATATATATATATATATATATATATATGAAAAACCATAGCTTACATTGTAAATAAATGTTAGTGGATGAAAATAATTCAATGTAAAAATAGAAAATATACAAACTATGTTGTTGGAAAAAGCTTTTTATATATAATTCAAAATCCTGGTATAATAAAAGAAGTACTGGTGAATTTAGCATATAATTTTTATATTCCACATAGACTAACATAAAGAAAGACAAATTATAAACTGTGAGAAAATTGCTTCAGTGTATATCAGTATCTCTACCAGAAAAGTAACCTGCACATTAAGAAAATAAAAAGAGACTAGAAACATGAGCATATCATTTTAAAGTGGCATAAAATGTCTCCTGGAAATATGAAAAGATGTTCAGTTTTACTCACAATAAAAGAAGTGAACATTAAAACGAATCTAATACAGTCTTTGCAGCCTGTCAGACTGGCAAAAGTTCAACAGCTTAATAGAACACTTGTAGAGGTTAAAAGTCTCTTTCACACATTACTGGGCTGAAGACAAAGTGGTACAATACTTTAGGGCAGTATGGATGCCTTAGCTAGAGAGAGCCTGAGGAAGCCAGAGATTGTCAGCTCTCTTCCTACATTGCTTTTATTTCTTGTGCTAGAACTTGGAGGTACGCAGTTTGGCTACACTATCCCAGGCCTTCAGGATCCTCTTACCTTCGCTTTTCCCGTGCTGGGATTGCTGCTACACCTGCCTTTTTCCTATGTTTGGTGGGAATTTATGATCAAGGTATGTGGTTTGCATGACAGACAAGTAATCTTCTGCCTGAATCCTCTTCCCACCTTCCAGAATCACATAGGATTTTTGTGAAGTAATTCCACAGTAATTCCTGCAGTGCAACATTTTAATTCATTATTTATGATCAGAAAATACTGGGAACAAAATAAATGTGTATATAAGGGAAATTCATTCAGTACAATAAAGTATTACACCTCCTTACATGGAATATTATGTTGCTGTAAAAACATGCAAATAATTTTCATAATTGATATGCAGTAAACTCAAGTTCTGGAGAACATCAAGTACAAGAAAGTGTGTATATATTTTGAAACATGCCATGTTAATGTTCCAGCAATTTTCTATCTTCTTCATTTGATGGTTGGTCCCTCCATTTTTGAGGGCAGTGATAACTTGACATGTTTGATAGATAAGCTACAAGCTGCTGATGTTTTTAGTTTGTGCAACAATTTATTTGCTTTTGGAAAAGCAGAAGGAGTGACTTCAACTCCTGGTACACAGTGTTTCTTAAAATGAATTATTCCACTTAATATTTATTCTATCTAGTATGTGCTTAGAGATAGAGTAGGATGACATATAACATATGATGACATAGAACATATAAGTATTTCAAGTAGTACAAAGAAAATACACACACACACACACACACACACACACACACACACACACACAGAACACATCCAAGTAGCACGCACATACAGATATTGCCCTGAAATTAGCCAGTAGTTGTTAATTTATTTGCTTTCTCTGTACTACTTGAAATTTATTTTTACCATGGACCTATATTTACATACTACTTTTGTAGGAAGGCCATTAATTTTAATTAAAGAAAAGTACTCCTGAAAATATAAACTCAAGATGTTGTAAGGGAGGAACAGTGTTTGTGTGGGGGGGGGGACATATTCTACATGCCAAGTGCTATGCCTTTAAAGCCCACCTCAGGGAAGATGACCTACCCTGGAAGACAGCAAATATTAAGACAGTAAAGTAGGGAAGGGCTATCAGCAGTGGAACCAAGAAGCCACATCAGAACTCTGCCTCCCTCCAGTCAGTTACGAGAGTCTCTACACCATCTTGGATCTCGGGTGCCAGAGAAATCAGACAGACTGAGGTACGCAAATATAACCCAAGGCCAACATCACGGGGTCTAAACCCGATGGTCATTGGCCTGCACCCAGGCCCTGGGCTGTTCGGGGGGCCATCGGTGTACGAATCTGGCCAGGAGGTTTTTAGCCTAGCAGACTTTCCCGGCACTTTCAGGGAGCATGTGCACACTGCCATCCTGGCCATCTGACAGAACCAATTAATAGTCATAGCCCAAGGGGAACTTTGCTTGGGCCTTAGACTGCCAGGCTTTTGCCTAGACTCAGGGCCTCAGCAGCTAGGCTAGCCTTGTGTGCACCAACCCTGTTGGGAGATAGGCTGCCCAGCAGAGTGACCAGCACTCAGAAAAGGTCCCACAGCAGCATAGACCATCAGCACTTACTGAAGGAGCAAACGGACACCGCCTGGTTCACACAGACAACCTGGGGCAAGGCACACTAGGGCTGCAAGGACACCCAAGAGGAGGGCAGCACATTAGCAATCTGTAACAGGGGAAACCCAGCCATCCAGTGTTGCAGAAATAGACATACAGCCTCACAGGAGGCACAAATACCAGCCAGAGACAAGACCAACTAACGCCAGAAATAACAAGATGGCAAAGGGCAAACGCAGGAACGCTACTAACAGAAACCTAGGCAATATAGCAGTGTCTGAACCAAACTCTCCAACATCAGCAAGTCCTGATTATGCAAACACACCAGAAAAACAAGATTTGGATTTAAAATCACTGTTCATGGTGCTGCTAGAAGAACACAAAAAAAACATAAATGAATCTCTTAAAGAAATACAGGGGAACATGAATAAGCTAGAAACCCATATAATGGAAATACAAAAATCACTTAAAGAAATTCAGGAGAATAAGGTTCAAGAGATAGAAGCCAATAAAAAAGAAACACACACACACACAGACACACACACACACACACACAAACCTTAAAGAAATGCAGGAGAAAGTAAGTCAAACAGCAGAAGTCATGAAAGAGGAAACACAAAAATCTCTTAAAGAATTATAGGAAAACACAAACACGCAAGTGAAGGAGCTAAGCAAAACGATCCAGGATCTAAAATCAGAAGTAGAAACAACTAAGAAATCACAAAGGGAGACAACTTTGGAGATAGAAAACCTTGAGAAGAAATCAGGGGCCATAGATGCAAATATCAACAACAGAATACAAGAGATGGAAGAAGGAATCTCAGATGCCGAAGATACCATAGAAACCATGGACTCAACAGTCAAAGAAAATGCAAAATGCAAAAAGCTTGTATCCCAGAACATCCAGGAAATCCAGGACACAATGAGAAGACCAAACCTAAGGATTATAGGTATAGATGAGAGTGAAGATTTACAGCTGAAAGGGCCAGCAAATATCTTCAACAAAATTATGGAATAAAACTTTCTCAACCTAAAGAGAGAGATACCCATGAATATACAAGAAGCATACAGAACTCCAAACAGATTGGACCTGAGCAGAAATACCTCTCGTCACATAATAATCAAAAGACCAAATGTACTAAACAAAGAAAGAATATTAAAGGCAGTAAGAGAAAAAGGCCAAGTAACATATAAAGGAAGACCTATCTACCAGACTTCTCGCCAGAGACCATGAAAACTAGAAGATCCTGGGCAGATCTCATGTAGACTCTAAGAGAACACAAATGTCAGCTAAGACTACTATACCCAGCAAAACTCTCAATCACAATAGATGGAGAAACCAAGATATTCCATGACAAAACCAAATTTACACAATATCTTTCTACAAACCCAGCTCTACAAAGAATAATAGGAGGAAAACTCCAATACAAGGAGGGAAACTTCACCCTGGAAAAAGCAAGATAGAGTTACCTTCTTTCATCAAACCCAAAAGAAGATAACCACTCAAATATAAAAATAACATTGAAAATGACAGGAAGTAATAATCACTACTCCTTAATATTTCTTAACATCAATGGACTCAACTCCCCAATAAAAAGACATTGAATAACAGACTGGATAAGAAAACAGGACCCTACATTTTGCTGCATACAGGAAACACACCTCAATGTCAAAGACAAAAACTACCTTAGAGTAAAAGGCTGGAAGACAATTTTACAAGCCAATGGTCTCAGAAAACGAGCCAGAGTAGCCATTCTAATATCAGATAAAATTGACTTTCAACCTAAAGTCATCAAAAGAGATACAGAAGGACACTTCTTGCTGGTCAAAGGAAAAATCCAGCAAGAAGTACTTTCAATTCTGAACATCTATGCACCAAATGCAAGGGCACCTTCATTCGTAAAAGAAACTTTACTAAAGCTCAAAGCACACATATCACCCAACACAATAATTGTGGGTGACTTCAACACTCTCCTCTCCTCAATGGACCGATCAGGAAAACAGAAACTAAACAGGGACACAATAAAACTAATTGAAGCTTTGGACCAATTGGACTTGACTGATATTTATAGAACATTTCACCCTAAAACAAAAGAATATACCTTTTTCTCAGCACCTCATGGTACCTTCTCCAAAATCGACCATATAATTGGTCATAAGACAGTCCTCAACAAATATAAAAAGATCGAACTAATCCCATGCCTCCTATCAGATCACTATGGAGTAAGAGTGGTCTTCAATGGCAACAAAACCAACAGAAAGCCCACATACGCATGGAGGCTGAACAATACTCAATGACACTTTGGTCAAAGAAGAAATAAAGAAAGAAATCAGAGACTTTTTAGAATTTAATGAAAATGAAGGCACAACATACCCAAATCTTTGGGACACAATGAAAGCAGTGCTAAGAGGAAAACTCATAGCCCTGAGTGCCTCCAAAAAGAAAATGGAGAGTGCATACACTAGCAGCTTAATGACACACCTGAAAGCCCTGGAACAAAAAGAAGCCAATTCACCCAGGAGGAGTAGAAGACAGGAAATCATCAAACTCAGGGCTGAAATCAGTCAAGTGGAAACAAAGAGAACCATCCAAAGAATCAATGAATCCAGAAGCTGGTTTTTTGAGAAAATCAACAAGATAGATAGACCCTTAGCCAGACTGACCAAAGGGCAGAGAGAAAGTATCCAATTAACAAAATTAGAAATGAAAAAGGTGATATAACAACAGAAACTGAGGAAATTCAAAAAAATCATCAGCTCCTACTACAAACGCCTATACTCAACACAACTGAAGAATCTCGAGGAAATGGACAATTTCCTAGACAGATACCAAATACCAAAATTAAATCAGGATCAAATAGATCATCTAAACAGTCCCATAACCCCTAAAGAAATAGAAGGGGACATAGAAAATCTTCCAACCAAAAACAGCACAGGACCTGATGGCTTCAGTGCAGAATTCTATCAGACCTTCAAAGAAGAGTTAACACCAATACTCTTCAAACTATTCCACAAAATAGAAACAGAAGGAACACTACCCAGTTCCTTCTATGAAGCCACAATTACGCTGATACCAAAGCCACACAAAGATCCAACAAAGAAAGAGAACTTCAGACCAGTTTCCCTTATGAACATCGATGCAAAAATACTCAATAAAATTCTTGCCAACTGAATCCAAGAACACATCCACGATCATCCACCATGATCAAGTAGGCTTTATTCCAGGGATGCAGGTTTGGTTCAATATACAGAAATCCATCAATGCAATCCACTACATAAACAAACTCAAAGAAAAAAAAACACATGGTCATTTCATTGAATACTGAAAAAGCATTTGACAAAATTCAGCATCCTTTCATGCTTAAAGTCTTGGAAAGAACAGGAATTCAAGGCCCACACCTAAACATAGTAAAAAGCAATATACAGCAAACCAGTAGCCAGCATCAAACTAAATGGAGAGAAACTTGAAGCAATCCCACTAAAATCAGGGACTAGACAGGGCTGCCCTCTTTCTCCTTATCTTTTCAATATTGTACTTGAGATACTACCTCGGGCAATTCGACAACATAAGGAGATCAAAGGGATAAAATTGGAAAGGAAGAAGTCAAACTATCATTATTTGCAGATGATATGATAGTCTACCTAAGTGACCCAAAAAACCCCACTAGAGAACTCCTACAGCAGATAAACAACTTCAACAAAGTGGCAGGTTATAAACTGATGGGACTTTCGGGGAGTGGGGGTCCAGAAAAGGGGAAATCATTTGAAATGTAAATAAATATATCAATAAATTTTAAAAAAATCAACTCAAGCAAATCATTGGCCTTCCTATACTCAAAGGATAAGCAGGCTGAGAAAGAAGTTAGGGAAGTGACACCCTTCACAATAGCCACAAACAGTATAAAGTACCTTGGGGTGTCTCTTACCAAACATGTGAAAAATCTGTATGACAAGAACTTCAAGACTTTGAAGAAGGAAATAGAGGAAGACATCAAAAAATGGAAAAACCTCCATTGCTCATGGATCAGCAGATTAATATAGTTAAAATGGCCATTTTGCCAAAAGCAATATACAGGTGCAATGCAACACCCATCAAAATCCCAACTCAATTCTTCATAGAGTTAGAAAGAGCAATTCTCAAATTCATCTGGAATAACAAAAAACCCAGGAGAGCTAAAACTATTCTCAACAACAAAAGAAATTCTGGGGGAATCAGTATCCCTGACCTGAAGTAATATTACCGAGCAATAGTGTTACAAACTGCATGGTATTGGTACAGTGACAGGCAGGCAGATCAATGGAACAGGAGTGAAGATCCAGAAATGAACCCACACACCTATGGCCATTTGATCCTCGACAAAGGGGCTGAAAACATCCAATGGAAAAAAGATAGCCTTTTCAACAAATGGTGCTAGTTCAACTGGAGGTCAGCATGCAGAAGAATGCGAATTGATCCATCCTTGTCTCCTTGTACTAAGCTCAACTCCAGGTGGATCAAGGACCTCCACATAAAGCCACACACTCTGTAGCTAATAAAAAAGAAACTGGGGAAGACCCTTGAGGACATAGGTACAGGGGGAAAGTTCCTGAACAGAACACCAATAGCATATGCTCTAAGATCGAGAATTGACAAATAGGACCTCATAAAATTACAAAGTTTCTGTAAAGCAAAGGACACCATCAAATGGACAAATCGGCAACCAACAAATTGGAAAAAGATCTTCACCAACCCTACATCAGATAGAGGGCTATTATCCAATATATATAAAGAACTCAAGAAGTTAGCCCCAGAAAACCAAATAACCCTATTAAAAATGGGGTACAGAATTAAACAAAAAATTCTCACCTGAAGAACTTCGGATGGCGGAGAAACATCTTAAAAAATGCCCCACTTCACTAGTCATCAGGGAAATGCAAATCAAAACAACCCTGAGATTTCACCTTACACCAGTCAGAATGGCTAAGATTAAAAACTCAGGAGACTGCAGGTGTTGTCGAGGATGTGGATAAAGAGGCACACTCCTCCATTGCTGGTGGGGTTGCAAATTGGTACAACCACTCTGGAAATCAGTTTGGCGGTTCCTCAGAAAACTGGGCACCTCACTTCCCGAAGATCCTGCTATACCATTCCTGGGCATATACCCAGAGGATTCCCCAGAATGTAATAAGGATATATGCTCCACTATGTTCATAGCAGCCCTATTTATTTATTTATTTATTTATTTTTATGTTGATAGCATCTTTATTTGTAAGAGCCAGAAACCAGAAACCACTTAGATGTTTTTCAACTGAAGAATAGATACAGAAAATGTAGTATATCCACACGATGGGATATTACTCAGCCATTGAAAACCAGAATATCATGAATTTTGAAGGTAAATGGATATAACAAATAAATATTATCCTCAGTGAGGTAACTCAAACACAAAAGGGCATGCATGGTATGTACTCACTTACAAGTGGATATTAGACACCTTATTTTTAATTCTTAGTCAATTTATACCAAACCTCTTACAAGGTATAAATGTTCTAATAGTGATTTGTTCCAGTCTTTAAGAATATTTTCTATGATTCTAAAATGATAGTTAAGGACTAAAAGAATGTTGGGTCATAATGATTTTCAGTCATAACAAAAGATTGACATGAGAGTCTAAGATGTGTTCACCTTTACTATGTAAATCTTGTCTTTGTTATTAAAGGGAAAAATACCCACAAGGTCTGTGAACTATATTTAAAAATAATATGATTTTTTCATATTAATTTGATTTTGTATGGTTACACAGGATGTCTTTTGTCTTCATATAAAATATGTTTTTAAATAATACTGACAGTGTTTTGAGGTACAATGTGTACATGACACACAAAGAGATTTATTTTTATACTAAAACTAAATCACTTTTTAAAGAATCATCCATGAAAAGAGTCAGAATTTATTACATATTATGGGATCCCCATTGGTTAGTATGGAATGTGAATAGCAGGACATTTCATGTTTGAAGGAAAACTGTCAATCCTGTTGTTAGCAGTTAACCTAAGATGCAGACATTTGACAAAGGGGATATTGGTGTTTATTCACTGATATTTAATTGGATCAACACTATACCAGGTATACATAAAGAATAACATAAATGGTAGGTAAATATATGAAGAGGTGGTTAAAAACACTTACTGCTCTTACAGAGGACCCAAGTCATATTCCTATCATTTATGTTACCTGGCTCATAAATAGCAGCCCTATTTATAATAGCCAGAAGCTGGAAAGAACACAGGTATCCCTCAACAGAAGAATGGATGCAAAAAAATGTGGTATATATACACAATGGAGTACTATTCAGCCATTAGAAACAATGAATTCATGAAATTCTTAGGCAAATGGATGGAGCTGGAGAACATCATCCTAAGTGAGGTAACCCAGTCTCAAAAGATCAATCATGGTATGCACTCACTAATAAGTGGATATTAGCCTGGAAAACTGGAATACCCCAAACATAATCCACACATCAAATGAGGTACAAGAAGAATGGAGGAGTGGCCCCTGTTTCTGGAAATACTCAGTGTAGCAGTATAGGGCAAAATCAGAACAGGGAATTGGGAAGGGATGGGTGGGAGAACAGGGGGAGGGAAGGGGGCTTATGTGACTTTCAGGGAGTGGGGGACCAGAAAAGGGGAAATCATTTGAAATGTAAATAAAAAATATATCGAATAAATTTTTTTTAAAAAAAGTTAAAAAAAAAAAAACGACAGTAAAGTAGACTGTGAACACTTTGCTGGAATAAATTTAAAAGGTGGCAGAAGAGCCCATGGCATATCCCCAGTGTTTCTTTTCATATTCAGAATAGCTGTAGCATGTATCTAGGCTTCAGAAACTGGATATGGAGTACATGCTAAAAATAGGGTAACATAGCATATGGAAGGCAGTGTTGAAACATAAGTAAATAGTCTGGTATGGCAGCTTGTAAGAGGAATCGGTTTTAAAACAAACTCAAATGAGGAATGCATCCATTAAGGTTCTTAGAATAAAACGCATTCCAGTTATTTATGGCAAGAAAATGTATTTGTAAATAAGTGTTAGGTAGTCATGAGTGTCGTTGATGGGGGACAGTTGCAACAAAACAAAACAAAACTAAAAGATTTGCTCTAACCTTTCAAGAATATTATTCAAGGCCACAGCACAGAACTGTGCAGATAAAGAACTGCAGTTTCTGCCCCTGGCAAACATCAAGTGCCAAGACCTTTAATTGACTTTAACTGATAGTACCACCAGTGCCAATGCCACATCTGTGCTGCTACTGCTCCTATGATTTAGATACATCTGCCACCACTTGTGATAGAGATATGAGACTTCCTCACAGAGTCAGTTTGTTCAGTGTTACTTGCAAATCAGTGTCTCGAATGACTGTACTTGTTTAGTATATCCTAGGTTACATGCCTGTTTCCTAGCTGCAAAGGAAGCTAGGAATTGGAAATCTGACTTTTATATTTAAAGAAGGAGCCTAATTACACTAGAATTTTTCTAAACATAGTCTGCAGATGATGGAAATATCAACCGATACTCACTGCAAAAATGTGAATCAGACTGAGAAGAGGCCGGAATGTCTTTGTAACTTAGTAGACAGCATGTACACAATATGGGCTCATCAACATTTTATCCTGGGAGAAAGAGGGCTTCATAATGTCCATTCTTACCTGAGTAGTTATTGACAGTCAATCTCTGCTCAGAGTAGGGGAGTCATTTTCTTCAGTTTTATATCCATAGGCATCAGTATGTTGCTTGTGTCCTAGTAAATAATCCCCACCTATGTTTATGCCAGCAGTCCTAATTAAACTCAGTGGCTCATAAAGAAGACATGAGTGGCGGGGGTGGGGGGGGACTTGTTGGGAAGGAAAATGAGTTCAGAACTGTTGTTGGGAGGATGAAAGAAAATAATAAGAGGGAAACAAAGCAAAATGCATCATACACATGGATAAAATTGTCAAATAATATTTTTAAGGTAAACAAAATTACATTACATCTACATGTATTGTTTCTCCTTTTTATACATAAGGAATCCTATAATCTAAGCATTTTGCGTAGGTTTTCTACTGTGTTCACAGAGGCTCCCCATTATAGTAAGGCTACTATAAGATGGTGGTAGAAATGAGATCAATATAAAACCAGATACACTGAATCTATTAGAATAGAAAGTAGAAAAGAGCCTTGAACTCATTGGCACAGGGAGAAATTTCCTAAACAGAACACCAATGGCTCAGGCTCTAAGATCAAGAATTGATAAATGGGACCTCATGAAATTAGAAAGTTTCTATAAGGCAAAGGACATAGTCATTAGGACAAATTGGCAACTTACAGATAGGGAAAAAAATCTTCACTAACCCACCATCTGATAGATGATAGAGGGCTAATATCCAAAATATATAAAGAATGCAAGAAGCAAATCACCAAAAAACCAAACAGCCCAATCAAAAAACTAAACCGAGATTTCACAACTGAGGAATCTCAAATGGCTTAGAAGCACCAAAGAAATGGTCAAGGTCCTTAGTGATCAGAGAAATGCAAATCAAAACAACCCTGAGATTCCACCTTATACCTATCAGAATGGCTAAGATCAAAATCTCAGGTTACAACACATGTTGGCGAGGATGTGGAGAAAGAGGAACACCCCTTCATTGCTGATGGGATTGCAAACTGGTAAAACCAGTCTGGAAATCGGTTTGGAGGTTCCTCAGGAAATTGGAAGTAGACTTACCTGAATATTCAGCTATATTTTGGGAATATACCCAAAAGATGCCTCACCATGCCTCAGGGGCACGTGTTCCACTAGGTTCATAGTGGTTTATTTGTGATAGCCAGAAGCTGGAAACCACTCAGATATCCCATGACAGAAGAATGGATACAGAAAACATTGTTCATTTTCACAGCTCTCAAGAACTAGGATGTCCTGAGTTGTGCAGGCAAATGGATGGGACTAGAAAATGTCATCCTGATTGAGGTAACACAGACCCCAAAGGACATGTGTACTATGTACTCACCAATAAGTGGATGTTAGCAAAAAAAAAAAAAAGTACAGTGTACCCAAGATACAGTACACAGAACTCAATAAGGTCAACAAACTGAAGTGCCCCAGTGAGGATGCCTCAGTTCCACTTGGGTGTGAGAATAAAGCAATCATAGGTTGGGAGGGAGAAAGGGATCTGGCAGAGAAAGTAGACATGGGGGAGGGAGTGGAGGGAAGGAGGAAATCGTATCTGGTATTGAGTGAGGGAAAAGGGCTGAAGCCCTGAGGGCTATCAGAAAGAAAGGAAACAGGAAACCTCAGCAGATTGGAGGTCAGGGACCCCTCCAGAATACACCAGAGACCTGGGAAATGAGAGACTCTCACGAATCAAAGGGAGGGACCTTAGATGAAATTCCTGACAGTAGGGAGTGGGAACTTATAGAGTCCACCTCCAGCAGGAAGACAGGGCATCAAATGAGGGAGAGGGGGCCATCCCACAGTCACAACTCTGACCCATACGTGTTCCTGTCTGAAAGAATTACAGGGATGGAAATGGAGAGAAGCCTGAGGAAAAGAAAGTCCAGCAACAGGCCCAAAGTGGGATCCAGCTCAAGGGGCGGTCCCAAGGCCTGACACTATCACTGAGGCTATGGAGCACTCACAAAAAGACCTATCATGATTGCCTCCAGAAGACCCAACAAGCAGCTGAAAGTGTCAGATGCAGATATTTGCACCCAACCAATGGACAGAAGCAGCTGACCCCTGTGTTTGAATTAGGGAAGGCTGAAAGAAGCTGAGGAGAAGAGCAATCCTGTAGGAGGACCAGCAGTCTCAATTAATCTGGACTCCCGAGATCTCGCAAACACTGGACCCCAACCAGGCAGCATACACTAGCCGACATGAGGTCCCTAACACACATACAGTAGAGGACTGCCAGGTTTGTGTTCATTCAGACATGATGCACCTAACCCTCAAGAGACTGGAGGCCCCCAAGGAGTTTAGAGGTCAAGAGGGGTGGGAGATGAGGACACCTACTTATAGACAGCAGGTGGGGAGGAGGTATGGGATGTGGAATAGTTGAAGGACAGGGGTCAGGGGGGAATAAAATATGGGGTATAAAAAACCAATTAATTAATTACTTAAAAAAGATTATTGAGATACCCATTAGTTTTAGCTACAGCTAGGCATTTGTGCCCACAGGGTCATAACCAATAAGAGCTGGAGTCTGTCTTCTTGGGGGCACAGGGAGATATGAAGTCTCCAAGGAAACAACACAGGACAATTGTACCAGCTGCTGTTTGGGTTCTTGAAAGGTTATTTGAAGTGAATTCTTTTAAAATTTAGACCTTATTGAACTTTATAGTACATTTTCCTCCAAGGACATCAGTAGGCACAGCCTTTTATAAAAGATCATTATTATCTGAGAGTAGTTCAGAAGCACTGCACATTTATTTGGTTCAATTTTAGTCCTTCCTCTCTTCTCATACACTTTATTATTTGATTTTATTTTCAGGGGGTAATTGTGGTCTTCTAATCTTGCTTACGTTTTAAATGATACTTTGTTACTCCAGAATCTTGCATGAATCAGGGCTCTGGACACTGGGCAAAGGTGGACATGGGGAGTTAGATTGCGTGCCCCTCCCCATGCTGCTGTCCACCCCTCCTGGAGTGGGGAAGGGAAGTCTGGTGGTCTCCAGGGAATGATCATAGCCGAGCTCATGGGTCCCTGGACCTCATGGAGGCCTAGGACGACAGGTTCTCAGTATTGAGCACCACAGACACCACTGGATGTCATGGAAGAGCTGAGGACAGGGTGGGGCCATCAGGGCTGGATTTGCCCAGGGCTGAAGGGAAAAGAGGGAAAGGAGGAGCTCTGGCTGGTTCCAGAGGAATGAGTGTCCTTCGCTTGTTCAGGTGCCTTGGCTTGGCTTGGCAGAAGCCAAGGCTGGAAGTGCAGAGAGGTTGGGTTTCCTTGTGGGAGATAGGATGCAGCCTCAACCAAATTTAAATATTAGTATGAATATTCCATTAAATTTTAAAATTAAACTTTTTATTTATTCACTTTACATCCTACACATTGCTGCCCTCCTAATCACCCCTTCTCACATTCCTTCCCCCATCCTCCATTCCCCATCTCCTTCTCCTCTAAGTGGTTGCGGGCCCTCTGGGTATCCCCCCACCCCTGGCACTTCAAGTCTCTGCAAGACTAGGTGTTTCCTCTCCCACTGAGGCCAGACAAAGGCAGCCCAGCTAGTAGAACATATCCCATGTAGAGGCAACTGCTTTGGGGACAAACCCCTTTCTTGTTTAGGACACAAAGGCCAAGCTGCACATTTGCTACATTCTAACTGGGAGGCCTAGGTCCAGCCAGTGTATGTTCTTTGGTTGGTGGTTCAGACTCAGAGAGTTCCAAGGGTACAGGTTAGTTGACACTGTTTGTCTTCCTGTGGAGTTTCTATCACCTTCTGGGCCCACAATCCTTCCTCCTCTTCTCCCATAACAGTCCCCAAGCTCCATCCACTGTCGGACTTTGTGTATCTGCATTTGTCTGAGTCAGCTGCAGGGTGGAGCCTCTCGGAGGACAACATGTTCCTGTCAACAATCATAACAGAGTATCAATAGTGTCAGTGATTGGTGCTTGCCCATGGGATGAGTCTCAACTTGGGATGGTTATTGTCTGGCCATTTCCTCAGTCTCTGCTCCATCCCCTGTGACTACATTTCTTGTAGACAGGATACAGTTTGGGTTGAAAGTTTTGTAGATAGGTTGCTGTCTCTATTGCTCCACTGAGGTTCTTGCCTGGTTACAGGAGGTGGCCCCTTCAGGTTCCATATCCCCAATGCTGTGAATCACAGCTAAAGTCACCCCCCTCCAATGAGTATTGGCTACCTCCCTAATCCCAGGTCTCTGTCTTTTCCTGGAGACTCTGCCCCCCTCACATCCTCACCCCCATTAGTTGCAGGTTTCCATCAATTTTCATAGCCATCTAGCCATCTCTTTTGTTCTTCCCCTATCTGATTCTGAACACCCATGACCCTCCCCATCCTCCTGCCCTCCCAGTTCCCTCCCTCCATCTGTCTCTTTTTTTATTGGATATTTTCTTCATTTACATTTCAAATGTTATCTCCTTTCCTGGTTCCTCCACCCCACTGAAACCTCCTATCCCATTCCCCCTCCTCCTGCTTCTATGATGGTGTTCCCCCACCTGCTCACCCACTCCTGCCTCCCCACCCGCATCAAGCCTACTCAGGACCAAGGGCCTCTCTTCCCATTGATGCTCTACAAGGTCATCCTCTGCTACATATGCTGCTGGAGTCATGGGTTCCTCCATGTGTACTCTTTGGTTGGTGGTTTAGACCTGGGGAACTCTGGGGCTACTGGTTGGTTCATATTGTTATTCCTCCTATGGGGCTGCAAACCTCTTCAGCTCCTTCAGTCCTTTTTCTAACTCTTCCATTCAGGACCCTGTGCTCAATCCAATGGTTGGCTGCATCTGCCTCTCTGTATTTGTCAGGCTCTGGCAGAGACTCTCAAGAGACATCCACACCAGGCTCCTGTCAGCATGTACTTCTTGGCATCCACAATAATGCCCGTGTTTGGTGACTGTGTATGAGATGGATACACAGGTAGGACAGCCTCTGGATGGCCTTTCTTTCAGTCTATACTCCACACTTTGTCTCAGTATTTGTTCCCGTGTCTCAGTATTTTATTCCCCTTTCTAAGAAGGACCAAAGAAGTATCCATGCATTGGTCTTCCTTCTTCTTGGGCTTCATGCGATCTGTGAATTGCATCTTAGGTGTTCTGAGCTTTTGGGCTAATATTCATTTATCAGTGTGTGTATACCATGTGTGTTCTTTTGCGATTGAGTTACCTCACTCAGGACAATATTTTCTTTTTTTTTAACTTTTTTTATTCAATATATTTTTTATTTACATTTCAAATGATTTCCCCTTTTCTAGCCCCCCACTCCCCGAAAGTCCCATAAGCCCCCTTATCTCCCTCTGTCCTCCCACCCACCTAGCCCCATCCATTCTTATGACTATTTTATTCCCCCTTCTAAGTGAGATTCAAGCTTCCTTCTTGTTTAGCTTCTTTGGGTCTGTGGAGTGTAGCATGAGTATCCTGTATTTTATGGCTAATATCCACTTATCCGTGAGTACATACCATGCATGTCTCTTGGGGACTAGGTTGCCTCACTCAGGATGATATACTCAAGTTCTATCCATTTGCCTGGAAAATTCATGATGTCTTTGTTTTTAATAGCTGAATAGTATTTCATTGTGTAAAATACCACATTTTCTTTTCTTTTTGGGGGGTACGATTTGGATTTTTCGAGACAGGGTTTCTCTGTATAGCCCTGGCTGTACTGGAACTCACTCTGTAGACCAGGATGGCCTCGAACTCAGAAATCTGCCTGCCTCTGCTTCCCAGAGTGCTGGGATTACAGGCGTGTGCTACCACCGCCGAGCTAGACCAAATTTTCTATATCGAAATATTCCATTATTAAGCAAGAGTTAACTGTACTTTAAAATGGTGAGGTAATTTCCCACTAGGCTTCCAGCTTAATCTTGTGTAAATACATAAAGTCAGTAAGCAAGTTGTGATTTTCTGTTGAAGCAAAGAAATATATGAGGACCCAGAAACAGAATTTTATTTGGGGGGCAAAGTTTCTCTGTGTAGCAAAGTTTGTCCTAAAATTATCTCTGTAGAATAAATAGGCTGGCTTTGAACTCAGAGATCATCCCACCTCTGCCTCCCAAGTGCTGGGCTCAAAGTTGTATGCCACCACTGCCCAGCTGAGAAACTGATTTGATTATAGTAGCTATCAAGCTCTGACCTTCCTCCAAGAGAAAATGAAATGTAAATTTTCAATCAAATTTTATGTAGAAATATAATGGCTTCAGGGGATAGAGGAGGTGTCAAAGAATCTAGAATAGAATCTGATATTAATGATTTCCCCAAATGAAGGTAATGCAATTATTTTCTGTGTTTTAATGTATGTTTTCCTTTGCAATACCAGAGATCAAATTATAGGCTTCAGGGATGTTAGGCAAATGATTTAACAATAACCTGCACCCTATGTTTCTAGACCTACTGTGTTCCTATATATAGCCCATTACTTTTGTTATCTATAAAATAGTAAGAATTTCTGTTTGGTGTCAGTCTAAAGGTTAATGTTAGATGAAATACTTAAAGCATTTTTTTGAAAGTCATTATTGGTGTCTAACAAATAACTGTCATTGTAAAGGCAAGTCACACAAGAAGTTATTTGCAATCTAGGTAGCTGAGAGAAGACATATCCAGACCATATAAAGAACACTCACAAATCAATTCTTAGAAGATGAAACACCCAGCCGGGCGGTGGTGGCGCACGCCTGTAATCCCAGCACTCTGGGAAGCAGAGGCAGGCGGATTTCTGAGTTCGAGGCCAGCCTGGTCTACAGAGTGAGTTCCAGGACAGCCAGGGCTACACAGAGAAACCCTGTCTCGAAAAAACCAAAAACCAAACAAACAAAAAAAAAATGAAACACCCAACAGCAAACAGACGAAGATTTGAATAAATATCTATCAAATAACACATCTAAAATGTCAAAAACTATATTAGAGATGTTTGACTTTATTAGTTACAATGAAATGCAAATAGTGAAATGTTGCCATAAATCAACCCCAAAGTTTCTCATAGGAGAAAGATAGCAAATGCCATAAGCAACTTGAACTGATAGGAAAATAAACTAAGACAATTATTCTGGAAAATACTCTCAAGTTGTCCTGCAATACCTGAACGAATGCCCGCCTTGAATATAGCAGTTTTAGTCCTAGCTACTCAGCCAATGGAAATGTTCTTCTATTATCAACAAAAGGCATGAGAAAGAATGGACCCTGCAGGCCTATTCAAATCAGTTGAACCCTGAACTCAGATGCTTATCAGCACTATGGATAGATAGATGTTTATGAACCAAAAGTATACAAAAAAGAGTGCATGAAAAGGATTCAATTCTCTGGCAAACAAATACAGAGACCACTGGTATATAATGCTATGAGTCAGGATATAGTTACCTTTAAAGTGGAATGATTGATGGAAATGTGAGGGTGGCATTTTAGAAAAGAACTTCAGACCGTTTTGTTTTGCTTTGTCTCTTTTTCATTTGATAGCTGTTACATGGGGATGTTCAATTCATGGAAGTTTCTTGAGCTGAAAGCTAACATTTTCTCTACTACTTTCCAGGTGTGTTATGCTTTATTGAAATTTTTGAAAAAAGTAACATATTTTTGGGCTCTAAATTCCTTAGTTTATCCTAATATTGGTTGGCTATATACTATCTGGCAATAATTAGACCATTGTGTGAGTGGATTATCATCTGAATATGGGTTAATAATTACCCAATTCAGGGCAACTGCTATAGCTCAGTGGTAAAATACCTGCCCAGCATGTGAAAATCCTTGAGTTCAAGCTTCAAACAGATTTACTCTCTCTTCTGGGAATCTATGTGGTTCAGTTAATGAATAAATTATCTTAAAGTCAGTTAATGAAAGGAGCTTGTCTAAACAATACATCATTTGTTGAATTATCTCAAGAGGCAGCACCTCATTATAGTTAATAATACATGCAATATACTTAAAATGTGCTTAGTAGATCTTAAATGGTAACATGGCAAAAATCACAAGTAGGTATTGGGGGATTATAAATATATTAATTAGTTTGATTGCATTGATTATTCAATATATGCATATATATCAAACCATTTCTTGATTATATATATAACCATATATATATATACATACATATATATATATATTATAACACACACACTCACACACAAACAAATATCACAATAGTACTTCAAGAAAGCTGGAAAGAAGTAGAACAGAGGGCTGGATGAACAGTTCAGTCGTTAAGAACACTGGCTGCTCTCCCTGAGGACCCAGGTTTGATTCCACCCACATGGTGCCTTACAACCATTGTTGATTCCAGTTCCAGGGAATTGATGTCTTTTTCTGGCCCCTATTGATACTAGTCATGCACATGGCCTCTTCATTTCCTGTTAAAATTAGTCATGGATGTCTTTAGATTGCTTTTCAAATTATTTTCAGTATCTTCCAAATATTTGAATTGATATTCCTTAATGTTTTATATCAGCTGTGCAAATTTATAAAAGAAACAAAACCTTATATAATTTATTTGAATATTGTAATGCCAACCACCTGGACAATGTGGGACCTTGAAAGGCAGCCTGTGTTCTGATTGAACTATGTTTAAATCACAGAGCCCCACCAGACAATTCTGGGAGGGACGGGATGTCAATTTGCCATGCTCTCAGACACCAGGCTCCTGGCATGAGTCCCCAGCTTCATAATTCTGTGGCCATCAGTCATGTAGGCAATGCCCCAAGCTCCAAGTATTCTGTCAAAACTCCACACCCACAGTTATCTGGCAACAGGCAGGTATGATCTCCCCACAGTTATGTGGCAATAGCCAGGTGGGCATAGGCCACTGTAAAAGACTCTAAAAACCATGTGTAAGAGAAAAATATACTTTCAGAAGAAGCTCACTGTACATTCATTTTTAGAGGAAAAGAAAAGTTTCTTTCGTTTCTTCATAGGCCAGAGAAGGGTATAACTGGTGAGCAAAACACATTCAATAATTAAAAATGAGATTGTTGGGCTGTAGAGATGGCTTGGCATTTAAGAGCACTAGCTACTCTTCCAAAGGTCCTGAGTTCAATTCCCAGTGACCACATCTTTTCTGGTGTGTCTAAAGACAACTACAGTGTACTCATATACATAAAATAAATAATTCCTAAAAATTAGGATTGTCATAAAGTATGGAAATACTTTATGTGTGTAATATCGCAAACTGGTAAACTATATATTATAAGGTCTCTAACCTTTGCTTAGAGCAAATCCAGAAAAAGTCACAGTTGGTTAGATGGTAAAGATCATAGTGGTCTATTTCCAGTTTTTTGTTCTGTTTTGTTTTGTTTTTTTTGTTTGTTTGTTTTTATGGATTTGGTTTTTTCGAGACAGGGTTTCTCTGTATAGCCCTGGCTGTCCTGGAACTCACTCTGTAGACCAGGCTGGCCTCGAACTCAGCAATCCGCCTGCCTCTGCCTCCCAGAGTGCTGGGATTACAGGCGTGCGCCACCACCGCCCAGCTATTTCCCAGTTTTAAGCAAGGTTTATTTTCCTTCCACAGGTATTCCTCATCATTGAATAAATATGCCTTGAATTTTATTTTCTACTTAAGGATTTGATTTCCATTAAAAGCGAATTTGAGAATTAGATTTAAAGCATAATGGTCCTTATGTGTGAAAAATACCATAGTAAAATCCATTACTTTATATGCTGCCTTAAAAATAGTAAGAGAAAACAATTAAGAAACCCTTTAATTTTGAATATGAAGCTGTAGCCTTAGAAAAATTCTTTAAAGTTCTTTCAGGTAATTTACTGAGAATAAACTTGGATGAGCAAAATGTGTAAGAAACTTATTGGAAGAATTTAAGATATTGAGATTTTGATTAAGGGTAAAGGCTACACCTATCTGTGGGCATTTGGATAGTATTTAGAATGAGGTTAAAAATTATGCCGGTTTAGGAAAATAGCAGCATCCTTTAGAACCCATGGCCTCACCAGGCATAGATAGTTGGCTAAGTTTATCATGCCAGGAATGAACACATAATTATTAGGAAGAGATCATGAATTTAGGAGGGAGACATGTGGGGGAGTGCTGGAAGGGTTTGAGCCAGGAAATGATGGGGTGGACATGATGCAAATATAGTACTAATGAAGGAAAGAAAGGTAAAACTATGAAGTGGTAAGATTAGCTTATACTATGTGTCACATTTACAGAAAGAAAACACAGTGGGGCTTAAATTTTTAAAAAAGGAGTTTCAATAGATCTTCTATCCTCAACACAATTTTCTCTAGATGTGCTTTTATTCTGATGAAGTTAAATGCAGTTCTACACGCTTTTTGTAGCTTGAGTTCCTTTTCCATGAAGTGACTTTACTCCCAAGCCCATACTGTAATCAAAGTAGAAAACAACAAGAATCCTGTATACTAAAAGAAGTCCTTAATAGAGAAATATAGTTATTGATTAGCATATCAATTCTTTTATGTAAAATAATCTTATTTTAAGGTACCTAAATGCAATTGCTATAATTTATGAGAATGGATGAGAGAAATTTATATCTAACCATGTGTCTTGTCCATTGGGGGGAAGGCTCAGTTTCTGAATTGATATAAATAAAATTTATGTTTCTCATGTCTTGTTATATGAATAACATATCTGGTTAATATTAATGTATTCTGTACAATATTTAGTAAAATGGAAATGAAATCAAAATAGGATGTTGATCAATAGATTGTGCAATTATTGATTTTATAATTTATAGTATGATATATTAATAAATTGAATAACTAAGCATCAATGTCAGATAATATTAAAAAATGAGGGTACAGGAGATAAACAATAAATAAATAAATAATGTAAACAAAACATTGAAATGTATTGATAAATATTATAGTTATGAAAAATATATCATAAAAGAAAAAAACAGTTTTTGTGTATGCCATTATAGAAGCTTTCTAAAAGAAAGCCATGATGGAAGAGATTAAGGAAGAGCAGAAGTTGATCCGGCTGGGAAAGTAGGAAATCATGCCAAGCATAGAAACCAGAATTGACAAAGGTCGTGGCAGGTCTACGTGGTTTACATGGAAGAAATTTGGGGTGATAATTTATAAGGCAGGAAATCCCAGAGAACTCCTCTTAAAGGGGTATTGTCACCTTTTCATACAAGACACATCACTGGTTGACAATTAGATATTTTTATAGATTGGCTTTGGTGGGCTGATAGAAGATAGTAACATTTTAAAGCTGAATTAAACTTAATCTACATGAAAGGAAGTATTAAAAAATCCCATGTGTTACAATGATAACTATCTTGGAATGCTATACTGCAATAGTGACATGAAAGTTATGGTAGTAATCTATTATTTTCCTATTGGATTTAAGGTCTGCTCCATGATATGGAGTCCATATCTGGCAGCATTATAATGGCCAAGAACCTGTGGTTAGACTGGTCATAGACCCTAAGGGAGAACCTATTACTATTATTACACTGCATAGACACATCAACACATTATCAAACAGACTCTTAATGACTTATTGTTAGGTCCATAGATTAGTGCATTTCTTAACTATCATCAGAAAAGTGTCTTCTTGTATAAAATTGCAATTATCACAGAGCCCTACAACTGGTCAAAATGTAAAGAACAGGAGATTTCAAAGTATTCAGCCATAAATGGGATATCTATAATACACTCTTTCCCACATGGCTCAGAGATCACAGCCAAATAAAAAGCAGAAAGAGTGTAAGAACCACAGATGGAGCATTACAAAGAAACACTGTTTTCTGGACACAATAGGGCAGTAGCACAAATAAACTCACACTGATTGTAAAAGCATGCATTAAGCTTTTTAAAAGTCAATCTAGACAAAATCCTACCATGGAGTGGGTAGATGGGCATCAAGTCCCACTTGTCATCAAGACACTATTGAAATTTGATAGCTCCTAAGAAAAAAGTCAGTTTTCTTTAAGGATGTAACTCCTGGTAAGTTGGCCATCCTCCTGAGCAAGTTCCATACTCAAGATAATTTGGGTAACAAAGATAGAAATTAATGGTTAAGAAAACATAATGATAACAAGAATTTGAATGGGTAAGGAAGCAGAAATGGATCTTGAAGGAGTTGGGAGAGGAAGATGAAAATGACCAAAATAGAGATGAGTAGTTCCTGTGAGCCTGCCATGAGGTTCTCACAAGACACACCGCCTCCATCCCAAGCACCTGTGTCTGGCAGAGCCCATGGGAGAGGAAGAGATAAAGAGTTTTGGCTGGACCTTTGAGTACTAATTGGGATAGTGAGGAGCCTCGTGAAAAGCACAGACTGTAGCACTGAAACAGATTAAAAGGAACTTAGTGATTTGGCCCGTGACCTTCTAGCACAATGTTCTGCAGCTCCAGGAGATGACATGTTTCATTGGCAAGCCCCAATTATGTGACCTAATGACAGCCCATATTAAGGTGGTGTATTCTTTTTGACAATTCATTTTCCTACAGACTACCCCTTCAAACCATCTAAGGTTGCATTTACAACAAGATTTATCATCCGGATATTAACAATAATGGCAGAATTTGTCTTAATAGTCTAAGATCACAGTGGTCTCCTGCTTTAACTATTTTTTAAGTACTTTTATTCATTTGTTCACTGCTATGTGGTCCCAACCAGATGACCCCCTAGTGCCAGAGATTGCACAGATCTATGAAACAGAGAGAGAAACAGACAAAGATAAGTGCAACAGAATATCTCGGGGACGGACTCAGAAGTATGCCATGTGATGCCACCTTAAAGTCAGAATAACCTGCATTATAGCTGGAATAACCTTTAAATTACTGTTCCTTTTTTGATTTTCTTATCTGGCTGCTCCCCTATTATATCACAACTTTTTTAATTTAATTTTTTTACCTCCCTCCATTCATTCACATGCTCATCTGAGAAGACTTAAGTTCTTCCAGCTTTGGACAATAACTGCTTTTAGAAACTGTAAAGTAGTTACAAGAGAACAGTTGCCCAAGATTCAGAATTTTTTTTAAAACTGGAGCATGTGTATTATGTGGCCAATGTCATCATTCTAACTTGTTTATGAGACTAAACCAATCCTCACTGCTCTAACATGCTGAAGAAGTCATCTGAGGGGGAGGGACAAGGAAGTGACATTATTTCAGCAGCATTTGTTTAAACCTTCCACTGTTAGAGATTTGAGGTTACATGATATACTTTATGCCAATAACTGATGTGGCTGCAGAATTGGTATTGAATTATAGCATCAGCAGAACAGAAAATGTGATGTATTTTATGCATGTCAATAATGATCTGTTCTTGTTCTACAGAGAATGGAAATTGGGAGTCAAACACCCTTTGTATTCCAAAATAGGGTCTCAAAACATTTTGTAATTTTTATTTAAATTGCTAGGAGGCTTGGAGCTATTAGTTAATCTATCTTCCAATACTGTTTAATATAGCACTGAATAAATGATATGAGTTGTCAATGGATGAGTGATCAACTAATAGCTCTCCTAGTAATTGATTTATTTTTCTTCAATAAAGTTTCATAAGCCAATGGAAAAAAGAAAATGACCAAAATATATCATAAGAAATTCTAAAAGAATTAATAAAAATATTATTTTATAAAATAAAACAAAAATGTCAGAGTAATGGTTAAGCTTGGCAGATACATCCAGGTATGAGGCAACATGTATGGGAGGCGGGGACCATTCCATCCCTAGTAAAAATGACAAGCTTTCAACAATAAAGCTTTCAATGTAGAAAATCACTATTCCACCTCCCACTGAGAACAGCCAATAATTTGAAAGTAGGATACATGTGTCTTTTGTCAAGCAAAATAATTCACTTGAGTTTCAGCAAGAGAATATGCCTTCATTAAAGTCATTGTTTCCAATGATTAAGCAGTATCATATTTTAAGATCACAGCAGCATTTGAAGCTCATCTATCATATGTTACATGGGAAGTGGTTCCATAAAGACTCTGATAGTTTTCTGCTTCTGCTGCTACTATGGGTCCCATGAAAAGCCTTGTGATGAAGGACAACATAAAATGAAGCAGGTTTTGAAGTTCACCTTAAAATGTACTCACACCACAAAAGATGGAATCATGGATAATGCCAGTTGTGAGCATCTACTCTAGTAGAGAATGGATGTGAACTGAAAAGCTGAGAATCTTGATGTAGAAATTATAACCATTTAAAGGATCAAAAGCAAGATCATTGTAACTTTCAAAAACTATTTGAGATGTCTCACCAAATAATAACTAAAAAAGAATAGTGACCACTCTGAAGCTAATAGAAAAGAAACTGGGGAAGACCCTTGAGGACATCGGTACAGGGAGAAAGTTAATGAACAGAACACCAATAGCATATGCTCTAAGATCAAGAATTGACAAATGGGACCTCATAAAATTACAAAGTTTCTGTAAGGCAAAGGACACCATCAAGAAGACAAATCGGCAACCAACAAATTGGGAAAAGATCTTCACCAATCCTACATCAGATAGAGGGCTAATATCCAATATATATAAAAGAACTCAAGAAGTTAGACTCCAGAAAACCAAACAACCCTATTTAAAAATGGGGTACAGAGTTAAACAAAGAATTCTCACCTGAAAAACTTCGGATGGCAGAGAAGCATCTTTAAAAATGCTCAACTTTATTAGTCATTAGGGAAATGCAAATCAAAACAACCCTGAGATTTCACCTTACACCAGTCAGAATGGCTAAGATTAAAAATTCAGGAGACAGCAGGTGTTGGAGAGGGTGTGGAGAAAGAGGAACACTCCTCCACTGCTGGTGGGGGTGCAAATTGGTACAACCACTCTGGAAATCAGTCTGGCGGTTCCTCCGAAAACTGGGCACCTCACTTCCAGAAGATCCTGCTATATCCAGAGGATTCCCCACCATGTAATAAGGATACATGCTCTACTATGTTCATAGCAGCCCTATTTATAATTGCCAGATGCTGGAAAGAACCCAGGTATCCCTCAACAGAAGAGTGGATGCAAAAAATGTGGTATATCTACACAATGGAGTACTATTCAGCCAGTAGAAACAATGAATTCATGAAATTCTTAGGCAAATGGATGGAGCTAGAGAACATCATACTAAGTGAGGTAACCCAGACTCAAAAGGTGAATCATGGTATGCACTCACTAATAAGTGGATATTAACCTAGAAACCTGGAATACCCAAAACATAATCCACACATCAAATGAGGTTCAAGAAGAAAGGAGGAGTGGCCCCTTGTTCTAGAAAGACTCAGTGAAGCAGTATTCGGCAAAACCAGAATGGGGAAGTGGGAAGGGGTGGGTGGGAGGACAGGGGAAGAGAAAGGGGCTTATGGGACTTTCGGGGAGTGGGGGGCTAGAAAAGGGGAAATCATTTGAAATGTAAATAAAAAATTATATCGAATTAAAAAAATAAGAATAGTGACATGATTTGTTTCACATGGTTGCTGAGAGCAAAAAGGAATCAAGAATTATGTGACTTCTATAATAATTAGAATGAGCAGGAAGAGGAATATGAGGATTAAAACATATCAATCTGAGATATTTTGCATGAACTCATGAATAATATTTAGGAGCAAAACTACTAAAGTAATTTTATACATTGGCCATTATAATAAAGGGATCAGGACTAACTAGTTGAATAAAGACGGGTTTCAAATATTAATGTTTGGGTATTTTTCATGGTATAAATGAAGTATCACAGCCAGCAAGATGTTTTCTTGGTTAAAATCTTCTGTGACCTGAGTTCAGTTCCTAAGACCTTCAGGAGAGGAGAGAACTGACCTGCAAGTTCTGACCATTACTCACACAGTGGTGAACATACACATTCACAGGAACACATGCATGCTCTCTCTCTCACACACATACACACAGAGAGACAGACACACATAAAAACAAATGAGTAATTTAACGAGTGTTATAATAACCATGATACAGCTCCTGTGTTCAAAGTATAGACCTAAAAGATAAAAAAAGGCTGATAGGTAAGAAAATCCTATTAAATGTCACGTCACTAGATTCTTTCTAGAATGCACCTAAGTTTTAAATAAGACAAAGTTTACATCAGAATTCTGTCACTTGTAATTTTCTTTTTCCCTTGTAGTCAAAGGACTTATTCAAAATGAACATAAGTAGCATTAACCTCCCAATGTTACCAGTGACAAGTTGGGTACCCTTTTGTTCTGCTTAGGTAAAACCATAGCTGACAGCTTCCACCAATGTTGACAGCCCTGACTTTCTGAATATTAACAGCTTAGGGAGTAAGGCTTGCGACCACAGAAGCTTTTGACTCTAGATTCTCAGAACTACAAACTGTTTCTCCAAGCACTCAAATCTAAATACATAGCTTTAGGTGACTTGGGGACAGAGATTTCTCTGGGCCTTCAAATTCAGCACCCCTCCCCCACCAGCTAGTGCTTCACTCTTCTCCTTGATCTTAACTCTTGACACCTCTGAAACAACTTCCAGTAACTACAGTGCACTACCTCAGCTCTCTGCATCCCTTTGCTGTTTGTAGTTGTATTTGTCTCACTTCCTGAGTACTTTATAGTCTGTGTCCTCTCCGGAATTCCTTACTTACCTCTGTCTTAGTCACTGAGTGCGCTGAGGGCTCACAGCTTTTGGAGTTTCTGGGGCTTAGAGCCTAAGGAATCAGTCCCCAGCTTATTTTTAGCTGCTAGTATGGCTGCCTGTGACTAGAAGCCACAGTTTTCATTACTTTTAGTACTACCAGCTTGGCCTGCTCTACCCATAATTTTTTTTTTTTTTTAAGTAGAAGTAAAAGGCAATTCCAGAAGAGCCATTTTGGCTTCTCAAAGTTAGAAACAAAGGAGAAGATTCTGGTTAACCCAAATGAGAATCTAACTAGAAAGGAAGTGTGGCTCTCTTGTGCTTAGCTCACAAGTTCATCAAACATCGCCCTGCACATGCTTGGATTCCCTTTCATCCCAATCACAAGTCATGAGTCTTGCCCATGAAATAATCATAAGCATTTCATGACATCAAAAGTTTATTTTACCGAGTCACTGGAAAGGTTTTTTTCCCCCTGTTCTCACTAAGGATAACTGAAGGATGAGTTGTGTTATCTGAAGTGTGTCTTGTACAGAGAAGAACCTTTCAAAAGTAGAGCAAATTAACCAGAGTGTCTATAACTAGAGTAAAGCTTTCAGAAGCAGAGGTCGTTAGTAGGAGCCCTGGTTATAGTGGTCCGTGCAGCTGAAGTTCACTTTACTCAGAGTTATCATGTAGTATATGAAACAGGATTGAGTGTTCTAAGGATTGCCAAAGAAGACTGTATTTGGCTGACAGGCTCCTTATTCCAGGCAGCTAGGCATAAGGAAAGGGTCTGTGTTATTCAACAGGCCAGATGGCTAGCACAGCACCCAACAGTTTTGCTCATCCACAAAAGAAACAAAGAATACCTAAAATGAAGAGACAGAGTTAATATTCTTAGCAGTATCTAATAATGCTTAACTCTTTCCAGGAGCCTGCGAGAGGGTTAGGTCTCTCTGATCTCTCTGATCTGAGCCTTTGTCCCCTCACCATCATTGTGAAAGGGAAGTAAGATAAACACTGAATTCAATGGCCAGGTATGTAGTAGGCATCAACAGACTTTCATTTCTGTTATATTTTGTCATCATCAAATTCCTGAAATAAGCTGCTAATACTGTAAATTAAAAATATTTGAGTCATTCTACCCTCTAATTGGTATGATAAAGTCCATGAAAAACTCAGAGCTAGATCAAAGGGCAGCCATTCATAGCACATCAGTCTCTGCTGTTGTTGACACCCTGAATTGTTATGGAATCCTAAACATACTCCTCAGTCTGGTCCTCAGGAACATTAGCCTTCATCTGGATTGAATCTGATATCTTTAACTTCTTCTATAGAGTCTGTTTCCACACTTCTACATCAAAGTATTTCCCATTGGCCTTAAGAATTTTAGTAGGGTTTTTTTATTGCTATAAAAATGAAACACTATCTGTTTTTGGAGGAGCTGTTAGAGCTCCCCAAATCAAAAGGATTTATAGACCTTCTCATTAGTAAAAGATGGAAGCTAGTTACTCTAAAATCTGTCAACAAGAGAAATGGAAGTACCTCTACCTTGACTGAATTAATAAATCAGCCAAGCTAAAAGTGCTATCAAGAGAGATTAGCAGCTAAGTGCTGATTGCCCATGGCATTGACTTCTGATGAAATTCGAAAACCACCATCTTGCCCAATTCTGAATATGATGGGTTTACTTTGCCAGGGTCAATACCCTCCATCTCCTGGATTCAATTATCGTCTTCGTGGATGACATACAAATCTGCTTGTCTCTGCTGCACTTAATCCCTGGATTCAGTGCTGTATAACTAAGGCAACAATATTTAATGCACCAAAAGTCAGAAGACACATGCATGGCCTGACAAAGGATTGCTTTCTTTTTTTCTGATGTGCGAATTATTCATATGAAGAATTGAAGAGACAGAAAAATTCAATCACATTTAGTTGTACTTTTAATGAATTTACTGAAAAGATACCTAGCAGATGTCTATCACTGTCACCATCAGCATCAACATACCTTATCATTAGTAAAAGATGAAAGCTATTTACTCTAAAATCTGTGCTTCCCTCTGGCGCTTCCTCCATTTTAAACCTTTCCTACCATAAATAGAAACTTTGGTCATTTTCTTATGTCCTCAGACAGGTAGCTTAGGGTAATGTTCACCTGACCTAATAACGTGTTCTGTACATCTGATTAGTTTTTAAATGATGACTATTTTGAGAAAGAAATCGATCCCTATTTTACTCTCCCTATTCGCTGCCATAGCTTCATATAGGCTGGTTCCTGCTCAGCTTACATGTGTAGCAGAAAGAACTGGTAAAGTGTATTAAAGTGACAAGATTCTTGGGTTTAATCCTCATAGAGATTGGTTTAGCAGAACTGGAGTAGGATCCTACGATTTGTACATATTTTTGAAGCATGGGTTCCTATAGCCCAGATGGTACTCAAACTTGCTATGCAATCATGGATGATGTTAAATGTATTATTGTCTTTTCTCCACCTCCTGAGTGTAACACACCAGATTATACAGTGTTAAGGTTGATGCCAAGGTTCCTTGCATTCTAGGCATGTACACTGCCAATGTGCCCCCAGCTCTGAGGTTTCAGTACTTCCTAGAACAGATAATACATGTAACAGCATTCATTATGAACAGTATTCTTTAAATTTGTTTTAGAAAAAGGCTTCTATTTGGGGGACATAAAAGGATATTGAAGGGAAGCTAATGTCTGTGATTCAACTGGAGATAAGATGTGTCTGGTGGATTTAATCAAGCTACTGAATAAGAACAAGCACCACCATCAGTGTGAGAGCATGGTAATCTCATTGGGGATCAAGTGTCTGATGAGGAAGAGGTAGCATAGTAAGGAACATCACATATTAGTCAAGGAAGAAACAAAAAGCCTCCAAGGTGGAGGGAGGAAAGCACAACATAGATCTCTTGCATTTTAAGTTCAGTGGTATTAGCAAACTTTTCCTCGTATTTACAGCTTGGCTAATAGTAACTTTGGATAGCCAGAAATGTCCATTTTAATATGCAATCTTACAGATATATCATGATGTGACCTTAGCATTGCTCCTTGGCTAGGTTTTTTTTTTAAATTTTTATTTTCTATATGCTTTGTTTACATTCCAAATGATTTCGCCTTTCCCAGATACCCCCTCCCCATATGTCCCATAAACCTTCTTCTCTCCATCCATTCTCCAATCACCTCCCTCCTTTTTCTCTGTCCTTATATTCCCCTCCAATGCTAGATCAATCCTTTCCAGTATCAGGACCCTCTCCATACTTCTTCATGGGAGTCATTTGTTATGCGATTTGTGCCTTGGGTATTCAGAACTTCTGGGCTAATTAATATCCACTTATCAGAGATTTCATTCCATGTGTATTCTTTTGTGATTGGGTTACCTCACTTAGGATGATATTTTCCAGATCAAACCATTTGCCTAAAAATTTCATGAATTCATTGTTTTTAATTGCTGAGTAGTATTCCATTGTGTAAATATACCACATTTTCTGTATCCATAACTCCTTTGAGGGACATCTGGGTTCTTTCCAGCTTCTGGCTATTATAAATAAGGCTGCTATGAACATAATGGAGCATGTGTCTTTACTGCATGCCGGGGAATCCTTTGGGTATGTGCCCAGGAGAGGTAGGTATAGCAGGATTCTCCGGAAGTGTCATGTCCAGTTTTCTGAGGAACCTCTAGACTGATTTCCAAAGTGGTTGTACCATCTTACAGCCCCACCAGCAGTGGAGGAGTGTTCCTCTTTCTCCACATCCTCGCCAACACCTGCTGTCTCCTGAGTTTTTGACCTTAGCCATCCTGACTGGTGTAAGGTGAAATCTCAGGGTTGTTTTGATTTGCATTTCCCTAATGACTAATGGTGTTAACCACTTCTTAAGGTACCTCTAGGCCATCCAAATTTCTTCAGGTGAAAATTCTTTGTTTAGATCTGTACCCCATTTTTAATAGGGTTATTTGGTTCCCTGGGGTCTAACTTCTTAAGTTCTTTGTATATGTTGGATATTAGCCCTCTATCAGATGTAGGGTTGGTGAATATCCTTTCCCAATTTGATTGTTGCTGTTTTGTCCTTTTAACAGTGTCCTTTGCCTTACAGAACCTTTGTAATTTTATGAGGTCCCATTTGTCAATTCTTGATCTTAGAGCATAAGCTATTGGTGATCTGTTCAGGAACTTTTCCCCTGTGCCCATGTCCTCAAGGGTCTTCCCCAGTTTCTTTTCTTTCTTTCTTTTTTTTTTTTTGCAATGTTTTTATGTATACCTCTTTACTCTTTAATTTTGCATGAAAATTGTCAATTTTAAGGTGTTTTTCTAGGTATCTCTTCTATTTTATCTGAAATATTTTCTTTTTTTAAATATTTTTATTTTCTATATTCTTTGTTTACATTCAAAATGATTCCCCCTTTCCTGGATCCCCCCTCCCTATATGTCCCATAAACCTTCTTCTCTCCATCCCTTCTCCAATCACCTCCCTCCTTTTTCTCTGTCCTTATATTCCATTCCCATGCTAGATCAATCCTTTCCAGGATCAGGACCCTCTCCATACTTCTTCATGGGAGTCATTTGTTATGCAATTTGTGCCTTGGGTATTCAGGGCTTCTGTGTCTGGTTTTACATGGAGGTCCTTGATCCACTTGGAGTGAAGTTTAGTACATGGAGATAAGAATAGATCAATTCGCATTCTTCTGCATGCTGACCTCCAATTGAACCAGCACCTTGGCTAGGTTTTTATCTAGTTTTTGATGTGTGATTCTGGAGGCATTCTGGCAGAATCTAGTGGCAGAATAGGTCTGGGTGTTTGTGAGCACCAGTTATAGATGGAAACTGAAGTCTTCTCATAAGGAGGTTGCCCTACGAAATGAACCACTATACATCATCAGCTCACACTGATCAAGGTTCTCTTGTGACTTGCAATTTTAGAAATGTCTTCTGGGCTAATATCCGCTTATCAGTGACTGGATTCCATGTGTGTTCTTTTGTGATTGGGTTACCTTACTCAGGATATTTTCTAGTTCCAATAATTTGCCTAAGAATTTCATGAATTCATCATTTTTAATAGCTAAGTAGTACTCCATTGTGTAAACGTACCACATTTTCTGTATCCATTCCTTTCTTGAAGGACATCTGGATTCTTTCCAGCTTCTGGCTATTATAAATAAGGCTGCTATGAACATAGTGTCATAGTGAACATATGTCCTTGTTATATGTTGGAGATTCTTTTGGATATATGCCCAGGAGTGGTATAGCTGGGTCCTCAGGTAGTACTATGTCCAATTTTCTGAGGAACCGCCAAACTTATTTCCAGAGTGGTTGTACCAGCTTGCAATCCCACTAACGGTGGAGGAGTGTTCTTCTTTCTCCACATCCTCTCCAGTATCTACTGTCACCTGAGTTTTTGATCTTAGCTATTCTGACTGGTATGAAGTGAAATCTCAGGGTTGTTTTGATTTGCATTTCCCTGATGACTAAGGATGTTAAACATTTCTATAGATGCTTCTCGACCATTCAAGTTTCCTCAGTTGAGAAATCTTTGTTTAGCTTTGTACCCCATTTTTAATAGGTTTATTTGATTGTCTGGAGTCTAGTTTCTTGAGTTCTTTGTATATATTGGCTATTAGTCCTCTATTGGATGTAGGATTGGTAAAGATTTTTTCCCAATATGTTGGTTGCCATTTTGTCCTATTGACAGTGTTCTTTGCCTTATAGCTTTGAAATTTTATGGGGTTCCATTTGTCAATTCTTGATCTTAGAGCATAAGCCATTGGTGTTCTGTTCAAACTTTTCAAAAGAAGATCTTTTATCCTTGAGAATAGTTTTTGATATTCTGGGTTTTTTGTTAATCCAAATGAATTTGCAAATTGCTCTTTCTATTGATGGGGATTGCATTGAATCTGCCAATCTGTGAGCATGGGAGATCTAGCTCAGAAAATCCAAGATTCAATTCACAGACCATATGAAGCTCAAGAAGAAGGAAGACAAAAGTGTGGGTGCTTCAGTCCTTCTTAAAAGGGGTAACAAATACAGAGATAAAGAGTGGAGCAGAGACTGAAGGAAAGGCCATCCAGAGACTGCCCCACCTGAGGATCCATCCCATATACAGTCACTAAACACAGACACTGTTGTGGATGCCAACAAGTGCTTGCTGACAGAAGGCTGATATAGCTGTCTCCTGAGAGGCTTTGACAGAACCTTACAAATACAGATAGGGATGATTGCAGCCAACTATAGGACTGATCATGGGGTCCACAATGGAGGAGTTAGAGAAAGGACTGAAGGAGCTGAAGGGGTTTTCAGCCCCATAGGAAGAACAACAATATCAACCAACCAGAGCTCCCAGGGACTAAACCACCAACCAAGGAGTGCAAATGGAGGGAACCATGGCTCCAGCCGTATATGTAGCAGAGGATGGCCTTGTTGGGCATCAATGAGAGAAGAGGCCCTTGGTTCTGTGAAGCCTTATACCCTAGTGTAGAGGAATGCCAGGGTAGGGAAGCAGGAGCTGGTGTGTGGGTAGGCACACACCCTCATAGAAGCATTAGGAGGAGGGGGGGTGGGATACGGGGTTTCTAGAGGGAAAATCGAGAAAAGGGATAGCATTTGAAATGTAAATAATTAAATATCCCATAAAAAAAAAAGGCTTTCTACCCAGGCTCAGTCCATTTGTCGTTTGTACATAGGAAGGTTACTGATTTTTGTGTGTTGTTTATCAGCTGTAGAAAGTTTCCTGATAAAAATCACATTTTTAAATCCCTTTCCTTTCCCATCTTTCTTCTTTGCCATTTACCTTTTAAGGATAATATTTTAAATTATCTCTTATAAATAATAGTTGTGCCATTTCCCCTTCCCTTTTCTCTTTCCAACCCCTCTCATGCACTTCTTTGTTCTCCTTTGTGTTCATGGCTTCCTTTAGGTAGGTTGTTTTCATACTACATATGTACAATATTATTTATAGATACATATTTCTAAATATATAAATATAGATTGGTCTGTATAAAATTGCCTGTATGCATATATCAGAGTATTATTTATTTTAATTTATGTTATAGTTTCTGCTATGTCTATTATATGCTTACTTGTTTTTCTAGAAAAGAAAAGGTATATTGGAGACGGGGAGGTAGTGCGTCACTGAAGACTCCTGAAGTCTTTGGTCCACTGAAGGCCAAAGTTAAGATCCCAGCACCCACCCACATCAGGTGGCTTGAAAACTCTTATGATGGCATATCCAAGGAATCCCGTGCTTCCTTTTGGCCTCTGTGGATGTCTGCACACAAATCCATGTGGGCACACACAAATAAAATAAATCTTGAAAACTGAAATTGTATAAATATGTCAGTAAGGATTAGGAAGTATAGAAAGGAAGAGAAAGTCTGATCCATAATTTCAATGTTTTTCAAATACATTTATTCTGCGATTTTCTTGGATGTGTTCCCCCACATTTTAAAGGTTTAAATTCTGTTAAATGCATTTCCATTCTGCCCATTTTTTTTCTCGTTTTTAAATAAGGGCCATACAAAAGTAACGATTTGTGCATTTTCTTTTTAAATTCCATCCTGTAACTGTAGAGACAGTTTCCCTAATTGGTCAAGGTCTTTCTGTGTTGAACTGTGTCTTTGAGACTATTTAGCATTCCTTGTGTAATTTACCATCTTCTGCAAATCTCACAAGTTGTTCCTCAAACATATATATCAGGCAAAACTACATCCTTAAAGATAATCGCCATCTTGATGGTTTGATTACAACTTCATTGCTTTCTGATTGCCGAGAATTTCTAGCAGCACGGCTATTTATTTCAGTCCTGGTTTGCAGCAGCAAACAGTATTCCTGCTAGGCAGAATCACCAAAGTGACAGTGCCCCTTACAAGACAGCACAGCCAAGTCTGCTGAGATCCCAGAAGGCTAGCACAAATGAATTAGTGTTCACACAAAACAGGTTGCAGTGTCTGAACTAAAGGTCTTTGTATTAAAACTTATTGGTCCCTCTTTTCGATATCTAAAGCCCACTCCTTGTGCTGGTCAGTTGCCTCAGCTACATTTTCATTATTCAATCGCTATATGGTAGAGTGCTATCTTGTTTGATGTTATTCTGATAAAAGAATGAAGACAGGCAAATTTTAGTTTGTAAATTTAAAAAAAAAAATAAAAAAGAAGAAGAAGCCCTTATTATTGGGGCCAACAATAGAACAGACTGTGTCTTGAAATAGGTAGCTCCTGATCCCCAGAGGTACTCAAGCAGAGGTTCAGATAGCTCCCACTTTCCCCTAAATTATACCATCTGTCATCATTAAAACCAATTAATTAATTGTTTAAAATGGAAATGTCCATAGTGTGTTGCATTGAATATACATGAATATTGCAAAACATTAAAATCATTCAGAAAAAAAACATGAGTGCCTACCTTATCCTTTGGGGTCTCCCAGTGCTAATAATTACATATATGTTTTTCCAGACACTTAATTTGTCTGTGTAAACATGATGTTTTTATATAAATGAAATTATACTATAAACATATTTCTATAGGCTGAGTTGTTAAGTTAAAAGCTAGGACATATTTTCGTGTCAATAATAAATATTACTGTAATTTTATATTAACTCTATTAGCATACAGAACATATTCCTAATGCAAAATCATGAAGCATCAGGAAAGAGTTCAAATACCCTGGGATAATGAAAGAAAAATCCAGTGAATTAGTTTGTGTTCACTACCTTGGTTCTGCTTATGATCATTCTACCTCTTTTATCACATAGCAGCCTATCTTAATTTTTCAGGCTTTTTAAACTAAAATGCAGAAATCATTACATTTGACTTCTGTGTGTCTATATTTAACTAGAATCCAATGTTTATTTATAGCTCTTAATAATCTCTACTTTTATCTTTCTAAACCATATGTTGAACTACTAAATCCTTTAACAGAAATATATTATTGAATTTATATTCGATAATACATATGTAAAAGTGTATCACCCATTGATGAACATCTGAGATGCCCACTTCTTTCAGAATTATAAATAAAGCTAAAAGGCAAAGAACAGAAAAATAAGTATCTCCAGTTATTTTGTTATATCCTTATAAATATCCACAAATTTTATAACAGAGTTTTATTCCCTTACACAGTCTCCATATCCCAAAGGCAATATATGAGATTTCTATTATTTGAGAGTGTTTTTCTGGTTATCTAGAGCTGAGGATCCAAGAATGAAGAATCAAACTTGGACTTCCGGGCTGTGAACCTAAGCATTAACATGCTAAGAATCAAAGGGAGCTGAGCTAATTGCTATAATAGTACCAAACCCTGAAAACAATACAGAATCAACCTTGTGCAGGAAAGATGAGGGCAGATAACAAATAATTGTCTAGGGAGTTCAAAAGTATACAAATACAGAGTAGTGGTTCAGATAATCTCCTGCAGGATTTGTTACTGCAGATTCTTGAAATGTATGCTGCTATGTCTGTTTCAGAAGGTCTTGGATAGGAAGTTAGTGTTTGAATTTCTTTTATTTTATTTTTATTTTTTTATTTTTTTTTACAGTCTATATTTTATCCTAGCCACCCCCCCGACTGTTCCATATCCCATACCTCCTCTCCACCCCCTGTCTCCTGTTCCCACATGGATGTCCCCAACCTCCAACCCACCTGACCTCTAAACTCTCTGGGGCCCCCAGTCTCTTGAGGGTTAGGTGCATCATCTCTGAATGAACACAGACCTGGCAGTCCTCTGCTGTATGTGTGTTGGGGGCCTCATATCAGCTGACGTATGCTGCCTGACTGGTGGTCCAGTGTCTAAGAGATCTCGGGGGTCCAGTTTAATCGAGACTGCTGGTCCTCTCACAGAGTCACCCTCCTCCTCAGCTTCTTCCAGTTTTCCCTAATTCAACCACAGGTGTCAGCTGCTTCTGTCCATTGGTTGGCTGCAAATATCTGCATCTGATTCTTTCAGCTGCTTGTTGGGTCTTCTGGAGTTCAGTCATGCTAGGTCCCTTTTTGTGAGTGCTCCATAGCCTCAGTAATAGTGTCAGGCCTTGGGACCTCCCCTTGAGCTGGTTCTCACTTTGGGCCTGTCACTGGACTTTCAGTTCCTCAGGCTCCTCTCCATTTCCATCCCTGTAATTCTTTTAGACAGGAACAATTATGAGTCAGAGTTGTGACTGTGGGATGCTCCCCCTCTCTCATTTGATGCCCTGTCTTCCTGCTGGAGGTCAGCTTTGTAAGTACCATCTCCCTACTTTTGGGCATTTCATCTTAGGTCCCTCCCTTGGAGTCCTGAGATTCTCTCACATTCCAGGTCTCTGGTGCATTCTGGAAAGGCCCCGACCTCCTATCTGCTTAGGTTGCCTGTTTCCATTCTTTCTGTTGGCCCTCAGGGCTTCAGTCCTTTTCCAACACCCAATACCAGATCAGGTTCCCATCTCCACACCACTTCCCCCACAACATCCACTTCCCCTCCAAGGTGCCTCCCTCCCTCACCACTTGTGATTGTTTTGTTCTCCCTCCCAAATGGGACTAAGGCTTCCTTACTTGGGCACTTTAGCTTGTTGACCTTTTTGAGTTTTGTGGATAATATCCACTTACTAGTGAATACATATCATGCATGTCCTTTTGGGTCTGAGTTACCTTACTCAGGATGGCATTTTCTAGATCCATGCACAACTCAGGACATCCTAGTTCTTAAGAGCTGAGTAGTATTTCATTGTGTAAATGAAACCAATTTTCTGTATCCATTCTCCTGTCATAGGACATTTGGGTGGTTTCCAGCTTCTGGCTATCACAAATAAGGCCACTATGAACCTAGTGGAACACGTGCCCCTGTGGCAGGGTGGGGCATCTTTTGGGTATATTTCCAAGAGTGGTATTGCTGGGTCTTCAGGTAGATCTATTTCCAATTTTCTGAGGAACCTCCAGACTGATTTCCAAAGTGGTTGTACCAGTTTGCAATCCCATCAGCAATGAAGGGGTGTTCCTCTTTCTCCATATCCTCTCCAACATGTGTTGTAACCTGAGATTTTGATCTTAGCCATTCTGATAGGTATAAGGTGGAATCTCAGGGTCATTTTGATTTGCATTTCTCTGATCACTAAGGACTTTGAACAATTCTTTAGGTGCTTCTAAGCCATTTGAAGATTCCTCAGTTGTGAAATCTCGGTTTAGTTCTATACCCCATTTTTTGATTGGGTATTTTTTTTTCCCGATTTGTCTTATTGACTATGTTCTTTGCCTTATAGAAGCTTTCCAATTTCATGAGGTCCCATTTATCAGTTCTTGGTCTTAGAGCCTGAGCCACTGGTGTTCTGTTTAGGAAATTTCTCCCTGTGCCAATGAGTTCAAGGCTCTTTTCTACTTTCTATTCTAATAGATTAAGTGTATCTGGTTTTATGTTGAGGTCCTTGATCTACTTGGACTTGAGCTTTGTGCAAGTGACAAATGTGGGTCTATTTTTATTTTTCTACATACAGACAGAAAGTCAGATCAACACCATTTATTGAAGATGCATTCTCTTTTTCATTTTTATATTTTTGGCTTCTTTATCAAAGATCAAGTGTCCATAAATATGTGGTTTTATTTTTGGGCCTTCAAAGTTGCTACATTTGGCAGAGGGACTACAAAATGATATGTATTCATTTTGAAACTATAGACTGAAAAGCAAACTCATATATTTCGGTCTGTATTAATGGAAATATTCTTCAGGCTCTTCACTCTTGCCATTGTAAACAAGATGACAGTATAGATAGCTATCTAGTAATTACTTTCACATTTGTTTGAATGTGTTTCCATATGTTTTGAAAGCCAAGTTCCCATTAATTGCTGGTTCCCTAATATTTTCAATCTTTAAATCTCTATTATTGAGCCAATATTGTAAATTAAAAATTTAATATAAAAGCACCTTTCCGGGCATGGTGATGCTTACCTTTAATCCCAGAACATGTAGGGCAGAGGCAGGTGGAACTATGTAAATTGAAAACCAGCCAAATATACAGAGAGAGCTCTGAACCATCCAAGGCTACACAGTGAGACCTTGTCTCAAAATAGAAATGAATAAGTAAATCTCGCATTATTGAATTTATCAAGTACCGCATGTGAAATGGAGGTTCAGATTTTTTTCATTTAGGACTTATCTAGATTTTTTGTAGACAAAATACAGGTTTGATATGTGTAGTAGAAACAATTATTTACTTTTCTCTAAAATCTACATTAATTATGTTAATTTTCAGGGCTACATGCCAAAATTGAAATCATACTGAATCAGAAAAAACAAATTACAAGGAAGTATGTTTATGTATGCATGCACACACTATTCCTCAGGGCTATTTAAATTTTGGGATATCAAATTTAGTAGCTGCTCAGGAACACACCAAGTCTGTATGTCGTAAGATTACTTATAAAATTATATATATACTTATCTCTATATATACACATACATATAGATGTATATATACATATATATCTATATGTATGTATATATAATGCCAAATTCTTTTTTTAATTAATTTTTTTAATCGATATATTTATTTACATTTCAAATGATTTCCCCTTTTCTAGCCCCCCACTCCCCAAAAGTCCTGTAAGTCCCCTTCTCTCCCCCTGTCCTCCCACCCACCCCTTCCCACTTCCCCGTTCTGGTTTTGCCTAATACTGCTTCACTGAGTCTTTCCAGAACAAGGGGCCACTCTTCCTTTCTTCTTGTACCTCACTTGATGTGTAGATTATGTTTTGGGTATTCCAGTTTTCTAGGTTAATATCCACTTATTAGTGAGTGCATACCATGATTCACCTTTTGAGTCAGGGTTACCTCACTTAGTATGATGTTCTCTAGCTCCATTCATTTGCCTAAGAATTTCATGAATTCATTGTTTCTAATGGCTGAATAGTACTCCATTGTGTAGATATACCACATTTTTTGCATCCACTCTTCTGTTGAGGGATACCTGGGTTCTTTCTAGCATCTGGCAATTATAAATAGGGCTGCTATGAAAATAGTAGAGCATGTATCCTTATTACATGGTCGGGAATCCTCTGGGTATATGCCCAGGAGTGGTATAGCAGGATCTTCTGGAAGTGAGGTGCCCAATTTTCGGAGGATCCGCCAGACTGATTTCCAGAGTGGTTGTACCAATTTGCAACCCCACCAGCAGTGAAGGAGTGTTCCTCTTTCTCCACACCCTCTCCAACACCTGCTGTCTCCTGAATTTTTAATCTTAGCCATTCTGACTGGTATAAGATGAAATCTCAGGGTTGTTTTGATTTGCATTTCCCTAATGACTAATGAAGTTGAGCATTTTTTAAGATGCTTCTCTGCCATCCGAAGTTCTTCAGGTGAGAATTCTTTGTTTAACTCTGTACCCCATTTTTTAATAGGGTTGTTTGGTTTTCTGGAGTCTAACTTCTTGAGTTCTTTATATATATTGGATATTAGCCCTCTATCTGATGTAGGATTGGTGAAGATCTTTTCCCAATTTGTTGGTTGCCGATTTGTCCTCTTGATGGTGTCCTTTGCCTTACAGAAACTTTGTAATTTTATGAGGTCTCATTTGTCAATTCTTGATCTTAGAGCATACGCTATTGGTGTTCTGTTCAGAAACTTTCTCCCTGTACCGATGTCCTCAAGGGTCTTCCCCAGTTTCTTTTCTATTAGCTTCAGAGTGTCTGGCTTTATGTGGAGGTCCTTGATCCATTTGGATTTGAGCTTAGTACAAGGAGACAAGGATGGATCAATTCGCATTCTTCTGCATGCTGACCTCCAGTTGAACCAGCACCATTTGTTGAAAAGGCTACCTTTTTTCCATTGGATGTTTTCAGCCTCTTTGTCGAGGATCAAGTAGCCATAGGTGTGTGGGTTCATTTCTAGATCTTCAATCCTGTTCCACTGATCCTCCTGCCTGTCACTGTACCAATACCATGCAGTTTTTAACACTATTGCTCTGTAGTATTTCTTGAGGTCAGGGATACTGATTCCCTCAGACTTTCTTTTGTTGCTGAGAATAGTTTTAGCTATCCTGGGTTTTTTGTTTTTCCAGATGAATTTGATAATTGCTCTTTCTAACTCTGTGAAGAATTGAGTTGGGATTTTGATGGGTATTGCATTGAATCTGTATATTGCTTTTAGCAAAATGGCCATTTTAACTATATTGATTCTACCCATCCATGAGCATGGGAAGTTTTCCCATTTTTTTGAGGTCTTCTTCCATTTCCTTCTTCAGATTCTTGACGTTCTTGTCATACAGATCTTTCACATGTTTGGTAAGAGTCACCCCAAGATACATTATACTGTTTGTGGCTATTGTGAAGGGGGTCATTTCCCTAATTTTTTTCTCAGCCTGCTTATCCTTAGGATAGTATAGGAAGGCCACTGATTAGCTTGAGTTGATTTTACAACCTGCCACTTTGCTGAAGTTGTTTATCAGCTGTAGGAGCTCTCTAGTGTAGTTTTTTGGGTCACTTAGGTAGACTATCATGTCATCTGCAAATAATGATAGTTTGACTTCTTCCTTTCCAATTTGTATCCCTTTGACCTCCTGATGTTGTCTAATTGCCCGAGCTAGTACCTCAAGTACAATATTGAAAAGATAAGGAGAAAGAGGGCAGCCCTGTCTAGTCCCTGATTTTAGTAGGATTGCTTCAAGTTTCTCTCCATTTAGTTTGATGCTGGCTACCGGTTTGCTGTTTATTGCTTTTACTATGTTTAGGTGTGGGCCTTGAATTCCTGTTCTTTCCAAGACTTTAAGCATGAAAGGATGTGAATTTTGTCAAATGCTTTTTCAGCATCCTATGAAATGACCATGTGGTTTTTTTTCTTTGAGTTTGTTTATGTAGTGGATTGCATTGATAGATTTCCGCATATTGAACCAACCCTGCATTCCCAGGATAAAGCCTACTTGATCATGGTGGATGATCGTTTTGATGTGTTCTTGGATTCGGTTGGCAAGAATTTTATTGAGTATTTTTGCATCAATGTTCATAAGGGAAATTGGTCTGAAGTTCTCTTTCTTTGTTGGATCTTTGTGTGGTTTTGGTATCAGCGTAATTGTGGCTTCATAGAAGGAATTGGATAGTGTTCCTTCTGTTTCTATTTTATGGAATAGTTTGAAGAGTATTGATGTTAACTCTTCTTTGAAGGTCTGATAGAATTCTGCACTGAAACCATCTGGTCCTGTGCTTTTTTTGGTTGGAAGACTTTCTATGACTCCTTTAATTTCTTTAGGCATCATGGGACTGTTTAGATGGTCTAGTTGGTCCTGATTTAATTTTGGTATTTGGTATCTGTCAAGGAAATTGTCCATTTCCTCCAGATTCTCCAGTTATGTTGAGTACAGGCTCTTGTAGTAGGATCTGATGATTGTATGGATTTCCTCAGTTTCCATTGTTATATCTCCCTTTTCATTTGTTTGTTAATTTGGATACTTTCTCTGTGCCCTTTGGTCAGTCTGGCTAAGGGTTTATCTATCTTTTTGATTTTCTCAAAGAACCAGCTTCTGGTTTTGTTGATTCTTTGTATGGTTCTCTTTGTTTCTACTTGATTGATTTCGGCCCTGAGTTTGATGATTTCCTGCCTTCTACTCCTCCTGGGTGAAATAGCTTCTTTTTGTTCCAGGGCTTTCAAGTGTGTCATTAAGCTGGTAATGTATGCTCTCTCCATTTTCTTTTTGGAGGCACTCAGGGCTATGAGTTTTCCTCTTAGCACTGCTTTCATTGTGTCCCATAGATTTGGGTATGTTGTGTCTTCATTTTCATTGTGTTCTAAAAAGTCTTTAATTTCTTTCCTTATTTCTTCCTTGACCAAGGTATCATTGAGTAGAATATTGTTCAGTTTCCACATGTATGTGGGTTTTCTGTTGTTTTTGTTGCTATTGAAGACCACTGTTACTCCATAGTGATCTTATAGGAGGCATGGGATTAGTTCGATCTTCTTATATTTGTTGAGGTCTGTCTTGTGACCAATTATATGGTCGATTTTGGAGAAGGTAACATGAGGTGCTGAGAAAAAGGTATATTCTTTTGCTTTAGGATAGAATGTTCTATATATATATCTGTTAAATCTAGTTTGTCCAAAGCTTCAATTAGTTTCATTGTGTCCCTGTTTAGTTTCTGTTTTCCTGATCGGTCCATTGAGGAAAATGCAGTGTTGAAGTCACCCACAATTATTGTGTTAGGTGCAATGTGTGCTTTGAGTTTTAATAAAGTTTCTTTTACGAAAGAGGGTGCCCTTGCATTTGGAGCATAGATGTTCAGGATTAAGAGTTCTTCTTGTTGTATTTTTCCTTTGACCAGCAAGAAGTGTCCCTCAGAGTCTCTTTTGATGACTTTGGGTTGAAAGTCAATTTTATCTGATATTAAAATGGCTACTCCAGCTTGTTTCCTGAGACCATTTGCTTGTAAAATTGTCTTCCAGCCTTTTACTCTAAGGTAGTGTTTGTCTTTGACCCTTAGGTGTGTTTCCTGTAAGCAGCAAAATGTAGGGTCCTGTTTATGTATCCAGTCAGTTAGTCTCTGTCTTTTTATTGGGGCATTGAGTCCATTGATGTTAAGAGATATTAAGGAATAGTGATTGTTACTTCCTGTCATTTTTGACGTTATTTTTTAAATTTGATTGGTTAACTTCTTTTGGGTTTGATGAAAGGTTACTATCTTGCTTTTTCCAGGGTGAAGTTTCCCTCCTTGTATTGGTGTTTTCCTCCTATTATCATTTGTAGGGCTGGGTTTGTGGATAGATATTGGGTAAACTTGGTTTTGTCATGGAATATCTTAGTTTCTCCATCTACGGTGATTGAGAGTTTTGCTGGATATAGTAGTTTTGGCTGGCATTTGTGTTCTCTTAGAGTCTGCATGAGATCAGTCCAGGATCTTCTAGCCTTCATAGTCTCAGGTGAAAAGTCTGCTGTGATTCTGATAAGTCTTCCTTTATATGTTACTTGGCCTTTTTCTCTTACTGTCTTTAATATTCTTTCTTTGTTTAGTACATTTTGTGTTTTGATTATTATGTGACAGGAAGTATTTCTGTTCTGGTCCAGTCTGTTTGGAGTTCTGTATGCTTCTTGTATATTCATGGGCATCTCTCTTTTTAGGTTAGGGAAGTTTTCTTCCATAATTTTATTGAAGATATTTGCTGGCCCTTTAAGTTGTAAATCTTCACTCTCATCTATGCCTATAATCCTTAGGTTTGGTCTTCTCATGTTGTCTTGGATTTCCTGGATATTTTGGGTTAAAAGCTTTTTGCATTTTGCATTTTCTTTAACTGTTGAGTCCATGGTTTCTATGGTATCTTCAGCATCTGAGATTCGTTCTTCTATCTCTTGTATTCTGTTGTTGATATTTGCATCTATGTCCACTGCTTTCTTCCCAAGGCTTTCTATCTCCAAAGTTGTCTCCCTTTGAGTTTTCTTAGTTGTTTCTACTTCTGATTTTAGATCCTGGATGGTTTTGCTTAGCTCCTTCACTTGCTTGTTTGTGCTTTCCTGTAATTCTTTAAGAGATTTTTGTGTTTCCTCTTTCATGACCTCAGCCTGTTGACCAAAGTTCTCCTGTATTTTTTTAAGTGTTTTTTGCATTTCCTCATTATTGGCTTTTGTATTCTCCTGGATTTCTTTCAGTGATTTTTGTGTTTCCCTTGCAAGGGCTTCTAACTTTTAATCCATTTTCTCCTGAATTTCTTTAAGTGTGTCCTTCATGTGTTCCTGTACCAGCATCATGACCAGTGATTTTAAATCCAAATCTTGTTTTACTGGTGTGTTGGGGTATCCAGGACATGCTGGTAAAGGAGAATTGGGTTCAGATATTGCCATATTGCCTTGATTTCTGTTAGTGACGTTCCTGCGTTTGCCTTTTGCCATCTAGTTCTCACTGGTGTTAGTTGGTCTTGTCAATGCTGGACTCATCAGTGCAAGCTGCCCCTTCCCAGGTGGCCTCTGGTGCACAGCTTACCTCCTGCACTGCCTGGAGACCGAGACAGAGGCCTCAGGACTGAAGCCTAAGCTCAGTGCCACAGGATCAAGCTGTGCTGTGAGCTCCCAGACTGCCTCTGGGTGCACACCAGGTCTCCCGCACATCCTGGATACCAAGTGCTGTGGCCCAGGCTGTTCAGATCCCAGAGCAGGCACCTGAAGGCTCCTGCTGGGGCCCGCTGGATTCACCAGAGCACACTGACTTCTCCCCGCTAGCTGCCTGGAAGCCCCTCTTGCCTCTTGCAGGACCTGGAGATTTGGTGTTGCCGCCCAGGATGATCTGGATCCGGAAGCTACCGCCAGAGGCCTCAGGACTCTATAATGCCAAATTCTATTTATCTTATATTATGCTGACATTTAGAAAGTAGTTTCTAAATAAGAAAGGTAGACAAAATAATATTAAATTATGTGGCCTGAAAGTAACTATGTTACCAATGTTTACTAGACAGTCACATGGTGTTATTTACTAGGGTACTCAAAGTCTAAGAAGACAACAGCTCCTTTACATGAGCATTTCAGTCAGTCTAGCAGGTGAAACATGTAAATAACTATAAATTATGTGAGAAGGGTTATCACAGAAAATAACCCATGAAGGAAGAAAATGCCATGGAATTTCAAAAGAACAATTTATTATTTTAGTTTTCTGAGAAAATCACAAAAGTCTTTACAAATATTGCTAACATGTTAACTGCATTTTGAAGGAGTTGCTTGCTCATAAAGTTAAGAAAGGACATGTCAAGTTAGGAGTCTTGTATGAGAGCTGAAGTTTGGAATTATGAAAGGACTTAATGTATAGCTGAGGATGTAGGTCAGTGATATAATGCTTGCCTAAAGCATTTAAGACTTTAGGTTCAACTGAAAGAAACAGAGACTTTTCTCTGTCTGGGTTCTAGGTAACATGGATAGAAGTAATGGAGTTGGGGGACAAGCAAGAAATGTAGATAAAAATTATGGACTGCAGAATCTATGCTAATGTGTTGTGGAAATAGACTAGGAATTGAATCATTGTGGAAAATATGTTTCTCTCTTAGAGCTCAAGTCCTTTCGGCCAAGAGAGCCAAATCTTTCCTTTCCTTCCTTCTCTTTACAAGTAGTTTAGCGAGTATGACAACTTTCTATCATATTGAAAAAAAATTAACTGAGATGAGAGACTTAATGGGGGTAGGTTTTGTTCCTGGTTTCAGTCCAGTGTCACTTGGCCTTGCCATTCAGGACTTGTGAGTTAGCAGAATATCATGATAGGGAGCATGTAGTGGAACAAAACTGCTCACATTATGGTAGCTGGGAAACAGAAATAGCACGAGGCTGGCAATTCCAACAACTCCTTCAAGAGCAAGCCCTTACCAGTTTAAATTCCTTCAACCTCTAGGCTCAATTCTTCTAAAGTTTTCATACATTTTCCTAATAAAGCCATTAGCTGGAGTCCAAATCTTCAATACCTGAGCCTTTGCAGGAACATTTAAGATCCAAACCACATCCATAACCAAACCTAATCTCCAACGTGAAAAGCATTATGCCAAATCAATCGAGAATTCTGAAAAGAAATTGGATACTATTAAATAACACTCTCTTAAGTTGTAGTCTAGCAAATTGCTGTTTTTAAATAAAGGTACCTTGGAAATATATAAGGAGGGTGCTTTGAACTGAAATGTGTCCTTTAACGTTTATATGTTAAAAACCTATCCCCTGGTATCATCATAGTTATAGATAGATTTTAGTAGGTGAGTAAGGTCAAATGAATTCTTAAGGATGAGATTATAATTTCATAGAATTGTTGATTTGATAATAAAAAGAAAATAGTCTCTGTGCATGTCTTTATTAGCTCCTCCCTCCTATCGTACATACAAACAACAAGGAAAGGCTAAGTGAGTACTCAATGAGAAGGAGGTCATTTGCAAGGTAGGATGTGGGCCTTACCAGACCTCTACCAAAGGAGCACACTCATCTTGGACTTTCAGATTCTATAATAAACTTATGTCTATTGTTTGTGACTTTAGAAGCCCAAGCTAGAATGTGATAATATTGCTAAATTGATTTTGCATTAGTAAAGTATAATCATGGGCCCATCTAGACCAAAGGGCAAGTGTATGAGCCAATTCGACTAACATTTAACTAGAAGCAAACTGATGACACAGGACTCTTCCATGATAAGCCAGGCCATTTCTTAATGTGCAAATTTTAAAATTAGAAAAATCTTATAGTAAGATATCCTTTCTGTCTTAATTGGGACCAAGACATTTTACTGTTTAGAGGCACCTCTCCCCAAGCACTGACTGGTAACTAAGCAGTAGGATAGGATAAATTAGAAAGCTGAACTCTCTTTGAATAACTTCATATTTATAAACTGGTATGAGGTTGAAGATTTTCACTCCTCCGGGGAACCATACTTAAAAGTGTACACTGATGAAGGATTTCAGAAAATTTGCCTTAATGCACAGACCTCTTATTTAACAACAGGGATGCCTGAAACAGATGTTGAAGGACATATCCAAAGTGCTACCAAAAGTTTTGGCTCCATACGGAGTAATGTTCCTCCATCTCCTCAAGAACTTTTCATTGTTGATGCAACATGCTGAAGTATGAATACATATTGTAGCAATGAAGACCTTTTCTTTCTGAAGCACAGGCAGTTTGAATGGATTATAAAGTATGTTATTAAAGAAACACCCTTGATTATTTAAATCAATTGTAGTCTACAAAGACTTGCTCTAATAACCTCTGGAGAATTTTAATTCTGCCAAGATGAAGAAAAACCTATTTTCTCTTTTCATTCTAATACACACACGCACACACACACACACACACATGCATGTACACATGTATACACACACACACACACACACACACACACAAACTCAGTAGATAAAAGAGGGGACTACCTGATTAGAAATCTCAGGATATAAGGAATATCCTAGGTATTTTCTTATTCTCTCTCTCCCTTTATTTTTCATATGGGTATTGAAGAAATAAGAAACCTCAAAATGAAATGGTCCTGGACTACCACCACCACTCCCAAACAAAGAAGGAAAGAAAAGAAAAAGAAAACTCAACAAAATTCTTACTTTTTATGCTCAAATGACCATTGCTCTTTCTTAGAACAGAAAACTTTAAAAATCAATATCCAATACATTCAAGACATACACAAAATAAGCTGTGCCTGTCTCCTACACCAGCAAGGCCATTCTCTTTAAGCTGTAATAAGGGATCCTAAATATACTGCTTGGTGGTGCCACAGAATGACAAATACAAAGCTTAGGTTCCATTTTTTGTTAGGCATTAATGAGTCACCAGAAACTCTTGTCATCTAAGTGTCAGTAGAGCCTGTACGAGGAGGCAACACAACATCATGTTTTTCATGGATAGTATTAGATGAAACTTAGAAAAACCTCAAGGCCTTTTCTTATACTATTATGCAGTTTGTTTGTTTATTTGTTTGTTTGTTCTTGGACTCACACTCGAAGATATAAGTGAAGAGCCCATGGAGAAGGACACTAACAATTATCCAATCCTTCTAGCCAATGAAATATTCCTGCAGTCCTGGTGTCAAGCAGGAGCTCGCACCTTCCTGTAGCAGTAATGAATGAATGATAACCCACTTAAGTATCAATGGTGTCCTAAAGAGGAAACGACTTCTCTCCTTCTATCAGGAAACACACAAACAGCCTTAGAGAACAACTGCGCTGAAAGTTTAAGTGGGAAGCAGGTTCAAAAGGACTTAAAACATTCATCAGAAAAACTGCATCAAAAAGAATTCTGCTAGGCTCTGGTCCCAGTACTCTCTACAGGCAGGACAAACTGTAGGTCAAAGGTTTTGTGGCTGGGTTGTTGTCTCAGTCCCTCCACTTGAGGCCTTGCTTGGTTACAGAACATGTCCAGTTCAAGCTCTGTGTCCCCCATTACTAGGAATTGTCATTAAAAAAAAATCCAGAAAAACTTAATCCAGCAACTGATGGGAGCAGATGCAGAGTAGCACCGACAAGCATTACACAGAGATCTGAGAGTCCTGTGGAGGAGTGGGGGAAGGATCAGAGGAACCAGAGTGGTTCCTACCAGAAGACACGTCATCAAATGACCAGGATTCATGGGGCCTTGCAGGGATAATGGACCATGTACAGGTCTGAGCTAGGTTTTCTGCATGTATTCTATGGCTAAATAGTTTGGTGTACTCATGGGAATCTCAACAGTTGAAGGGTGGGCAGTCCATGACTCGTTTGCCAGTTTGTGGGACCCTTTCCCTCCTACTGGGTTGCTTTGTCCAGTCTTGATGTGATGGTATATGCCTGGTCTTATTCTAGTTTGTTGTGCCATGCTTGATTGACTTTTCTGGGAGGTTCACTTTTTTCTGAAGAGAAATGGAGGAGGAACAGATCTGGGGGCAGGGAAGAGTGGAGGTAGGTGGGAAAGGCTGCAGGTGCAAGAGAGGAAGAGCAAACTGCAGTCAGAATATAATATATGAGAGAAGAAAAAGCAAACAGTTCTGAGCTTTTCAGGACAGCATGGAGTTGGAGCCCAGAAATGGGAGGGATCAGTGGGGGGGGGGTTGGCTTCTGACATCACAAAGGAAGATGACACTATAGAGATAGAGAAAATGTAGTATATAAACACAATGGAGCACTATTCAGCCATTAAAAACAATGAATTCATGAAATTCTTAGACAAATGGATGGAACTGGACACTATCATCCTGACTGAGGTGACCCAATCACAAAAGAACAGTCATGCTATGCACTCACTGATAAGTGGATATTAGCCTAAAAGCTTGGAATACCCAAGACACAACTCACATATCAAATGGTGCCCAAGAAGGAGGAAGAACAAAGTATAGATACTCTGGTCCTTCTTAGAAGGAGGAAAAAAAACCCACAGAAGGAGATACCGAGACAGTGTGGAGCAGAGTTCAGATACTATCCCACCTAGGAATCCATCCCATATACAATTTCAAAACCCAGACACTATTGTGGATGCCCACAAGTGCTTGCTGACAGGAGCTTGCTATAGCTGTCACCTGGGAGGCTCTGCTAGTACATGACAAATACAGAGGGGGAAACTCTCAGCCATTGAACTGAGCACAGGGTCCCCAATGGATGAGATAAAGGACCAGAGGAGCTGAAGGGGTTTGCAGCACCATAGGAGGAACAACGATATGAGTCACCCAGTACTCCCAGAGCTCCCAGGGACAAAATCATCAACCAAAGAGTACACATGGAGTTACCCATGGCCCCAGACACATTGGTAGCAGAGGATAATCTTGTTGCACACCAAATGGGGGAGAGGCCTTTGTTCCTGGAAAGACTTGATACAGCAGTGTAGGGGAATACCAGGATAGGGAAGCAGGGGGGGAGGGTGTTGATCATCGGGGAAGAGGAGATTACAAGACTTTGGGGGGAGGGGGATCCAGGAAAGGGGACAACATTTAAAGTGTAAATAAAGAATATACCTAATTAAAAAAGAAAAGAAAATCTAAAAACATAAAAAGAGAGAGAGAGAGAGAGGAAGAGAGAGAAAGAGAGAGAGAGAGAGAGAGAGAGAGAGAGAGAGAGAGAGAGAGAGAGAGAGAGAGAAGCCAGGCGGCGGTGGTGCACGCCTGTAATCCCAGCACTCTGGGAAGCAGAGGCAGGCAGATTTCTGAGTTTGAGGCCAGCCTGGTCTACAGAGTGAGTTCCAGGACAGCCAGGGCTATACAGAGAAACTCTGTCTTGAAAAAAAAAAAACAAAAAACAAAACAAACAACAAACAAAATAGAGAGAGAGCTAGAGTAGGTCTCTGGGCCACTCAGGCCAGGATTTCTCTATCTCTGTGGCTGCTTCCATTACCCTTGTTACTCCATGCACATAGAGAACATTAGTTACCAGAAGCCCAGCAGCTAGGACATGCAGAAACACAAAGTGCTGGAGGAGAATACCTAATAGATTGGTCTTCAAGGTGAAAAGACATCTGCAAGACTAGTCCAACACAGCCTTGAGGGTATCTCAGAAAGAGTTCCAAAGACTAGGTGTCAACATGGGGAAGGACCTTGAGGGCCTGCCTAGTCTCTTAAAGGGGTCTAGATGGTAATATCAGTAGTGTATTCAGAGTCAAGGTAATGATAGCCAGGTCATAGTAGGAAGGATCCTTTCCCACAACCATAACAAAACAATTCAAATCTGTGATCTGCTCCTGCCTCTGGTTGGCACGTCTTCCTTTTATCTGAAGCAAAGATGGTTATCATTACCCCAGTGAGGAACAGAAGGTCACCTGCCAGTCAGGCATGACAATCTTATATCCTAGGAAAATACATTTTGCATCAATATTTTATAACTTTGCCATTGGGATGTTATTCAAGCATAATCACTGCCATATAGGTTCACAAGCATACAGTACAATATTTGAATCACTGAAAAAGCAATTGCTAAGATCCTTGAAACAAACAGAAAGCCTTGGCAACTAAAATGTCAACAAATGAATAGAAAATATAAACTTGAACAAAATAACATTTATCAAAATTGTGCACTACAAAAGCAATACATAAACACTTAGCTATATTTAATATGTTAGAAATGAATAACCTAAGAAGAAAATCAATACAAATTCCATTTACGATAGCATCAAAAAGAATAAAATACATAGAAATAAATTTAGCAAGGATATATATATATATATATATGATTGAATATTAGAAATTATAAAATATTGTTGAAATTAAAGAACACCTAATTACCTAGAAAATTGTTCCTGGATTTGAAGGGCTAATGCACTTAAGGGAGAAAAACTGGGTAAAGGAACCTAAAAAAATTAATACACTATCTAACAATATCTCAGTAATTCTTTTTGGTAGGAAGACAGAAATAACATGACTGATGTACAAGTTTATAATGGTATTGAAAGACACACAAGTAAGCAAACAACAGCAAGAAGGACAAAAATGGGAGACCCACATTTGCTACAAAGGTAGAATAATTAAAAACCAATGTTCCTGGGTAGATGAGATAGTTGAGTGTGTAAAGTTACTTGGCACCAAGCCTGATTGCTTGTATTTGGTCCTTCATATCCACACACAGTCATACACATTGTATCCCCTCACAGACATACAACAAACAAATAAATGTAACAGTATTAACTAAAATATATTACCCGCAAAAGGATGCACACAAATGATAAAAATAAATAAATTTTAAAATTTTATAAGCAAATGATTTTTAATGAGAGTATCAAGACTATTCATTGGGGAAAGCACCACCTTTCACCTTTGACAATTGGTGAAAGAAGAAACAGCCATATACAAAAGAAATTAAACATTTGCACTCCAACATAACTCACCATTAGAAAAATTAACTCAACAAATATATCAATAAGTCTAAATATCAGAGGTAAGAAAAAAACCCTTAGATGAGACCATAGGCATAAGTCTTTATAGCTTTCTATTTGGCAATGTTTTCTTAAATATGATACTAAGGACATATACAACAAAAAGAAAAAAGCAGATACATTTAAATATTATTGAATTATAAAATTCTTATGAACCAAAGGACACAAACAACGAAATGAAATGATGACTCACAGAATGGGAGAGAAGTTTACAGATTATGTGCCTGGCAAGGTTCTAGCATTTGGATGGCATGAAGAACATGTAGAACAATCATAGAAAGACAATTCAAAAAGATGGCTATAGATCATAAATAGAGATTTCTCTAAAGAAGATTACAAATTGCCAACAAACACAAAAAAGATTCTCAGCAATATCATTCTTTGGGAAAAACAAATTACAAGCACACTAAGATGGCAGGTAGAAATAGGAAGAACAAGAGAAGCAGACAGCATCAAGGGCTATATGATTGTGGAAGTATTGGAATCCAACCATTACAGAAAGCAGATTTACATTACATTACATTACAGGGGTTCCAAAACTGGATTTGAAAATGTTACCAAGATGTCTAAAAGAAATGCACATCCTTGGGGGAGTTAAGTTTCAACATTTGCATTTTAAGGGGATAGAAACATTCAGACTTTGATACATGGAAAGAATCTGGAAAGGATAAAAAACAAACAAATGCACCACCACCATCACCACCACCACCACCATCACCACCACTACCAGTAGCACCACCACCACCACCACCACCAGCACCATCAGCACCACTACCACAAAAACCTGAGATGCTCTGGACCAAACCCAGAATCTTATGCATGCTAGGCAAGAGCTTTACACCTAAATGATGGTCCTAGCCCAAGAAAATGATTTTGAGAAAATTATCAGTGGATCAATCTATCTGATTTGAAGGCTTAATATCACAATACATATATCAAAATATTCAAGAGTGTTTAAAATTGCTTACCGAATAGACATGATCAAAAATACAAAAGGAGAGAGGAGAGAAATCTGAAACAGAGGCAAAATTTCTTAAAGCAATGATAAAAATTCAATTAATAAATTCTAGGAGTCCTAGAAATAGAAAGCTCTTCACACAGAGAGAGATAACCTTGAAACAAAAGGGCCTTGAGTAAAACAATATAAGTAAGTGGGGGGACAAATTATTGTCGAAGGAGCAATTGAAATTCAAGACTGATGTTTCAAAAGCAAGAAAAGAAATTAGAAAACAAAAGAATTATATCCTCATTTAGCTTAATGACAACTACCAGACTAGAAGCTAGCATTTAGCAAAAATATTAGAGACAAATATAAAATAAAGTTTTTTTCAAACAACTATAACTGGAGTTATTTGTAAAGTACTAATGATATAAGAAAAAGAAAAAAAATGAAGAAACTAATAAACACATGATTAAACCTAAGTGAGCACAGCAATGATACTTACTGCACCACAGCAACACAATGCTAAAAATAAAGCAAAATGAACTTACACACACATACACACACACACACACACACACACGCGCGCGCCTTGATGCCATCATCCATGGTCCTTGTCAACCTCATTTACTGTAGTTTCCACTTTATCTACTTTCACTTATCAAGCAGTCCAACAAATATTTCTCTGTCATCTCTTATTTTTTCTAGAGAAAATTTGTGATACTTTTATTTATGATTCTGCCTCACTCTTGCTTTAAGATGATGATCTTCAGTCCTGAAAATTTTCATGCAAACAAAATAATTCCTTTCTTTTTGTGGCTCAATACATCGAGTCTATTTTACCTACTTTCCTTATCCACTCATTCCTTTATAGGAATCTACCCTTTCCCCATAACTTGGCTATTTTCAATCATGTCATGATAAGCATGCCCATGAGCTTTTGTTTTGAAATAAATACTAGAATGCAGTAAAATGACATCTCCAGTGAATTATGCAGACATTCTTCTCCAAACTTTCTCCCCACTGATCCTGTCTGTCATCCTGGACCCTAACTCCAGTAGGCTTTCTCTGGGAACCCACCAAACAAGCCTGACAGAGAAGCCAGGCCAGCTGCAGGCAAGTGAGCTTCAGATCTTCATCCTCCCTCCTCTCCTCCACATCCAATGTTCTAGTCCCATCCTCAGCTCTGTAGCAAACTACCTGCTGTAGCCTCTTCTCGCACTCTGTCCCTATTCCCAGGGGACTAAACAGATCCTGATGGAACATTCTGCTTTCTTCCCTCCTGGACATCCCATTGGCCCCCCTCTCTTACCCCAACCCTATTCCTAAGTGTCAGCTCCCAATACATAGAAGCATTTTACCCAGAACCCCCAGTGACAACACATATCATGATCCCAGAAAAATTCCATATCAAGCAAAACATAACCACAACACCCTCCTAAGAACTAGAGAGGGCAACAGAAACCAAGGAACAAAATACTCAACAAATACAAAACCAGATATTAATACCTGGAATTGTAATCTTCCAAAATCCATGTGTATGTACACACAATCAGTAGCAGCCAAGGTAATGTCTCCACTTAGAGCCCAGCAACATCAATGCAGTAGGCCCTGAGAATTGCAACATAGCTTAAGCCAGAGACAAAGAACTTAAAATAGCCTTTACGGATATGATAGAGGTCCTTACAAAGGAAATGAATAAATGCCTTAATCTATGAAAACACAAATAAATAGTGGAAAAATGAATAAAACACTTCAGAACTCAAAAGGTGATATAGAATCAATAAAGGAAACCCAAACTGAAGGAAATCTGGAAATGAAAAATTTGGGAACTTAAAGGGTAACCTCAGAGGCAAGCCTCACCAACAGAATACTAAATACGGAAGAGAGAATCTCAGACATGGAAGATATGCACCAAAAAAAAAGAGAAAATGTTAAACCTAAAAAATTCTGAAAAATATATCCAGAAATTTGGGACACTATGAAAAGTCAAAATATATAAATAGTAAGAATATAGGAAAGAGAAGAAACTCAGGTCAAAGGCAATGAAAATAGTTTTCAACAAAACATTAGAGGAAAATGTTCCTAATCTAAAGACAGTGAAGCCTATCACAGTACAAGAAGCATGCATAATACCAAATAGTCTGGACCAGAAAAGAAAGTCCATTTGACACATAATAATCACAACATTAAACATTCAACACAAGGAATATTACAAGCAGCAGAAGAAAAGGACTAAGTAACATAGAAAGGCAGACACATTAAAATAACACTTGATTTCTCAGTAGAGATTCTCAAAGCCAGAAGGGACTGGGCAGATGCTCTACAAACTCTAAGAGACCACAGATTACAGCCCAGACTACTATACCTAGCAAAATATTTTGCATCATAAAACCAAATTTAAGGAATACTTAGCTACAAATCCAACCCTATGGAAGGCATTAGAAGAAAAACTCCAACTTAAAGAAGATAATCATAACTAAGAAAACTCAAGGAATAAATAATCTAAGATCATCAAATCAAAAGACATATATACACACATACACTCACAAAAATGAAATAACATGAGTCAAAAATCAACAAACACTGCTCACTAATATCTTTCAACACCAATGGTATCAATTCTTGATAAAAATTAAGGAACAGAATAACAGAATGAGAAATCAGGATCTATCCTTCTCTTGTGTCCAAGATACATACTGTAATACTAAGGCTATATTTCCTTATGATAAAAGGCTGAAAAATGCATTGTAAGCAAATGGACCTATGAATCCAGCTGGTATAATAATTTTAACATCTGGTAAAATAGCTTCTAACCCAAACTAATCAGGATAGGGAAGAACATCACATACTCATTAAAGGAAGAATCCACCAAGAGAGCATTGCACCAAACATATGAACCCAAGTTCATAAAAGCAACACTACTACAGCTTAAATAACATATTGATCCTCACACACTGATATTGAAAGACTTCAGTACCCCACTCCCAGAAATACACACTTTATTCAGATAAAAGTTAAATAGAGAAATATCTGATGTTATACATCAAATGGACATAAAAGATATTTAAAAAATATTTCACTCAAACACAAAAGAATATACCTTCTCAACACCTCATGAATCTTTCTTCAAAACTGTTCATGTATTTGGACACAAAGTAAGTCTCAACAGATATAAGAAAGTTGAAATAACACACTTGCATCTTATCTGACCACCATGGACTAAAGCTAGATGTCAACAACAGAAACAACAGAAAGCTTACAAACTTATGGAAACTGAATGGCTTACTTCTGAGTGAAAAAAAAATGGGTCAAGAAAAAAAATAAAGAAAATAGACTTTCTAGAATTGAATGAAAATGAATACAGGGCAAACTTATGGAACACAATAAACACAGTGCCTAAGAAAATTGGAGAGACATCATTACAGCACACCTGAAAGCTCTAGAGCAAAAGAAATCAGAGTTAAAATGAGTAGATGGGAAGAAATCAAACTACAGTCTGAAATTATTAAAATACAAACAAACGCCTGATACAAATAATCAATTGAACCCTTAACCAAATTAACAAAATGAAAAAATGAAAAGATGGGCATAAAAACAGACACTGAGGAAATTCACAGAATCACAATAATATACCTTAAATAACCCTACATTCCACAAAATTGGAAAATCTAAAAGGGTTAGTTTTTTTGATTGATATCACTTTCCAAAGTTAAATCAAGATCAGATAAGCTATTTAAATCCACCTATAACCCCTAAAGAAGTAGAAGCATCCCTTAAAACTCTCCTAACTAAACAAAAAGACCCAGGTTTTAGTGCAGAATTCTCCCAGACTTTAAACTAAGAGATAATGTCAATACTCCTAAATTATTCCACAAAATAGAAATGGGAGCTACATGGCCAAATTCGTTTTATGAGGCCATAGTTATCCTGATATCCAAACCATATAAAGACTCAACAAAGAAAGAGACCTGCAAACCAATTGGTCTTATGACTAAAAATGCAAAAATAATCAGTAAAATTCTTACAAACTGAATCCAAGAACAGATCAAAAAGATCATCCACCATTATCAAGTGGGCTTTAAGCCAGGGATGCAGGGGTGATTCAACATGCAAAAAGCAGAAAATGTAATCCACCATATCACCATATAAACAAAGTGAGAGAAAGAAAACACAAGATCATCTCATTAGATTCAGAAAATGCCTTTTGACAAAAATCCAACACCTCTTCATAATAAAAGTCCTCGAGTGATTAAAGATAAAAGAGAGATCATTTAACATAATAAAGGCATTTTACAGCAAAACTATAACCTACATCAAATAAAATGGAAAGAAGCTCAAAACATTTCTACTAAAACCAGGAACAAGACAAGGCTGTCCACTCTCTCCATATCTATTCAATATAGTAATTGAAGTTTTACCTAGAGCAGTAAAACAGCAGATGGAAATCAAGGGGAAAGAAAGAAGACAAAGAATCATTATTCGCAGATGATATGATAATATACATAAGGGATCCCAAAACTTCCACCAGGGAACTCCCACAACTGATAAATACCTTCAACAAAGTGGCTATATACAAATTTAAGTAAAAAGAATCGGTAGCCCATCTATACATAAATGATAGATTGAGAAAGACTTCAGGGAAACAACACCTTTCACAATAGCCTCAAAATAGAGTACCGTGGGGTAACCCCTAAAAATTAAAAAAATTAAAAAAGAAAAGAAATAAAATGACTCCTAATGACAGTGTATTATACTCATAGGTCTGTGCCTTAATCAGCCATCATCAGAGAGGCTTCTGCCCGCAGCAGATAGAAATAAATATAGAAATCGACAGCCACACATTGTGGAGAGAGAGAGAGAGAGAGAGAGAGAGAGAGAGAGAGAGAAAGATAGAGACAAAGATAGAGACAGAGACAGAGAGAGACAGAGCAAGACAGAGAGACACAGAGAGACTCAAAGAGAGACAGAGACAGAGAGACAGAGAGATACACACAGAGACTCAGAGAGAGACAGTGAGAGACAGAGACATAAGACAGAGAGACAGAGACAGAGAGAGACATAAGACAGAGAGACAGAGACAGAGAGAGACACAGAGAGACTCAGAGAAAGACAGTGAGAGACAGAGACAGACACAGAGAGACAAAGAGACAGGGAGAGAGAGAGAGAGAGAGAGAGAGAGAGAGAGAGAGAGAGAGAGAGAATCTTTGAGAGTAGGATGGTAGGATGAATGGATGTTTCTGTTCAAGAAGATAGTGACAGAGAGACTTTCTGTCACTTTCTCTGTCAGGTCCATATTAGTGAAGATATATCTTACTTATTTAATCCACCCATTCAAAATTTTCATTTCTTTTGGAAATATCCTTATAGACAAACCCAGAAAGACACATACCAGAATATGAAAATTGTCTAGCTTAGTCAAGTCAGCACAGAAAATCAACCATCACAATAACTGCAAAAATTAGCACCTCCCCAATCTATTATTGGTTATTGACAGGCCCAGTCTTGTGCAGACTCACTGCTGGGAACCACATGATCTCATAAAACAAAGGTTTTTTTTTTTGTTTTTACTAAATTTAATTTTAGAAACCATATACATTTTTAGCATTTTTTGATCAAATGTGTTCTTGGACAATGCATTCTGTTTATATTCATTCATCTCCCTTAAGGTCTTGTTATTCTCCCCCATTTCCTCCCTACAGGTCTTTCCCCCACATTTTTTCCTTTTCTTTTTCTTTCTTTCTTTCTTTCTTTCTTTCTTTCTTTCTTTCTTTCTTTCTTTCTTTCTTTCTTTCTTTCTTTCTTTCTTTCTTTCTTTCTTTCTTTCTTCTTCTTCTTCTTCTTCTTCTTCTTCTTCTTCTTCTTCTTCTTCTTCTCCTCCTCCTTCTTCTTTTGATCCTCTGGTTTTAATGATGTCCATCTGTACAGCCATGGGCTTTGAACTATCCAATGGAACCTGATGAGCTCACCATTGAGTTGGGTACACAACTAAAGACTGTCCCCCTTACATCCCCCAATTCCAATCCATCAGTTGTCAGTAGTTTATCAGGGAAGGATACAGACCCATTAGCACCTCCCCAATCTATAATTGGTTATTGACAGGCCCAGTCTTGTATGGCTCACCACAGGTGACCACAGCTTTATGAGATCATGTTTACAATGGCTCTGTATTACCAGGAAGATACCATTTTACATCTCTTTTCCCTATTTTCTGGGTTTTATATTCTTTGAGTTCTCTTAAGCAGTGTCTTCTAAGTCTTGAAGGGGATGGTCTAAATGTGTAATTCAGGGATGAGCACTCACCTGTCACTTTTTCTAAGCATTTTAGTCGTAAATATCTGCATAAACTACTTCCACAAAGAAGTAGCATATTGTCATGATCGATGTTAAAAACGTTTTCTCCTGTTTACTTCTTGCAATTTATAGATTCAAGTCTTAAGATTAGTGTTTTACTCATTTTGAGTTGATGTTTTTGAATGTGGTAAAACAAAGTCCAATTTCATTCACATGTATGTGGAAATCCAATTTTCTAGGTGTTGCTTGTTTAAAAGAATATATTAAAATATATTACTGTTCCTCTTATCAGTTTCACTAGTCACATATGTTTGGATTAATTACATACATTTCTATTATATCTCAGTAACAAATCTATGAGTTCTCATGACAAATCTTTTTAATTCTTAAATTTTATGCTATAATTTCATATAAAGAAACAAATGCCTTTAGGTTTTTTTTCCCCTCAGAGCTGATTTGGGCATCCATCATTGTCGTCTTCCTCATCATCATCATCGTCATCGTCGTCATCTTCATCATCATCATCATCTTAGTCTTCATCGGCATTGTTGATGATGAAGATTCTACTATAAATTTGGCTGTTTACTTAATCTTTTTTTCTGAGAATTCCTTGTTAGTTTATAGATACTGCTGATGATTGCATGTTGGTATTAGTAAAATTTCTTATTTAAATTTTTTTGTAAAATTTCTTTATTTTTTATTTGTTACAACAGATATTTATTGTGTCAATCTTCAGTATATTCAACATATATAATCTTGTCAGCTATAAATAAAGGTAATTTTATTTCTTCCTTTTCCAGTTGATATATTTTAGTTTTCTTCCTAACCTGATCAGTCTAGTTGATTAAAGTATAAACCAACACGAGTATTTTCAAGCCTTATGATTTAATGGTATTTACTTTTTATTTATTTTTTCACTGTGAGACTTATAGGGGAAACCAATCATCCAAATTTTCTTTTCTTTTTTGTACTTATGCTTGGGATAGGAATACCTATCTTATGTTGGCCTCATCATTCTGCTATATCAATCCATGAGTAGTTTGTCTTTTACATTTGTTGACACAGAGAAATTTGCCTAACAATTAATCTGATTTTGAGTTTCATTCATACTTGATTTAAATATTTTAAAGATTAGACTTAGATGCCAAAGTTGATGTTGTAATAAATTAATTGTTTTGAGGCGACTGAGGTTAATGAATGTATTTTATTTATGAGAAATATACCGATTTTGGCATAAGGACAGAATTCTACAGTTTGTGAATTGTGTCCCCTCAAATCCATGTTGAACTATGAGGTCCACTGTCCTAGTGTTAAAAGGTGGAACCATCTAAATGTGATTGTATCATAGAGGACAATCCAGCATGAATAGGAAGTCCTTGCCACAAAGGCTTTACAATGCTTGGTCCTTTTACCCTTGTAATTCCCTTGAATGTAAGTGCACAGCATGCAAGGAAGAATCTTACATCAATTTCCTTCCCACTTTCAGCTTCAACTTTCTAGATTCTAAAACTAAATAAAAATATCATTTTCTTCTGTATAATTACCAAGTTTGAGATATTGTCACTTAGAAGCAAAGAGTAAGACATTCCATGTGAGTTCCCATTATCCTCATCAGTTTCAAGATTTTTTTCTTATCTTTAATATTTATCAAGTTGACCAAGATGAAACAAAATATGAATTGCTTTGTATTACTTCTTTTCTTGTTGTTCTTTAAGGTACTATTTATCATCATACCTCAGTTTCCAGCCCTTTTGATTCAAATATTCTTGCTGAGGTAATGAGAAGAAAAGATAAGTCATGGCTTTCATTTTGTGGTGCCACAATAAACTGGAAGTACAAGAAAATATCTACTTTGAAATCAAAGGCAATTTTAGATCCCTGTGTTGTACATTCTATTAATGAAATGTTATGAGATATACAAAATTGGAAAACATAAATTATTTAATTCATATGTTGGATTGCTATAAAATTCTTTCATTCTATTCTGATCATTGAACATTCAATACAGAGAGTAACATAAAGTATATAAATAAAACATGAAAGTTAACATATAAAAGATTGCAGAGTCTGATAGCATATGTGGATATATATATATATATAAAATATGAGTATTTGAAAATACAGAGGCATGATTGACAGGTAAAAAAACAAAAAAAAAGAAAGAGAGGCACGATGCATAGTAAAGAAGGATGTTTTAAAGAGAGAAAAATATATATACAAATGTTGAAGATGTTATTTTCATTGTTACTCGTGTTACATATTGATTTACTCATAAAATAATCACTAATTTGTGGCAGCTGTCCACTCAGTAGGGGCTCAAAAAGACTGTATCTGTGTGGTGCTTCATTCACTGTTTCTGGACAAATAAATGCAGACTAGAATAGCTACACTATGTTCTTGTAGTTTACCTTATTGGAAAGGAACGACACACCTCTTTTATCCCAGTTCATCATCCATTATCATATTAGTAACTATAGCATGTTGTCTTGTGCAAATGATTAACCTTGGCATACTAACTACCTACGAAGGAAGGGTTAATGGATGATTGATGCAGGGAAGCATGAATTCACAGTGACTTAGGCAGTAGGAATAATAATTACACTCTGAGGCCCAGGAGGCCCAGTCAAACAATGGATGGACCTAAAAGCTTAGGACCCAGGTGGGGGAGTAACAGAGAGCAGGAGTATAACAGAAGAGTCAGACAGGGCCTGATGAATTAGTGCAAAAGTCAGTAGGCTTCTGTTACACTCTGTCTCCTTTTGTGCTTTTGATTTCTTTGTCTGATTCTTCCAAGCTGCCTCTTGGAAAGATCAGTTCTTCATCCCCCATTCCATATCTCTTTGTTCTCACTCCCCTAGAGGGAGTTCATCTATTTTCCTCATTTGTATATTCCTGGTATACAAATGATTCTAATATAGCCAGCACCAGGACCAACTAACAAACGTAGGACTTCCTTTTCTGTTTTCTAGTTCTATAGCCCACAAGGTATTTTCCCTAGAGTTTCATATTGTTTCGTAAAATTTAATATGTCAAACATTTTAATCATTTTCCTTTAATCATTGCTCCTTTTCAACACAAAACTTCTTCCTAAATTTGGCATTAGCTTTCCAATGTCTTATTTGTACAGTCCTGAAGTGTTTTTGATTCTGCTGAAATCTTTATACCATATCCAATATGCTACCAGATTTCTCATATCCTTTCTCTGTAAGGCTCCTTGGGTTTTGACATTTTTTTTTCTTCTAACACCATAGAAAGTAATATCTGGTTATCGCAGTATCTGATTCAATGGCTCCCTAGGCCCAGCTTCTCTTTGCCCTAGCACATCCCTTATAAAGATGCTAAATTTAAATTCTATTACTCTACTTGTCTGAACCCCTCACATTATCAAACCAAAGGCTTTTGCCTCGAATTCTGCACCTTCCCTTAGCTAGCTCTACATCTTTGGCTTTACCAACTCTTTTTCTCACTTATCCCCAAAGCAGAATCACAGAAAGTACATCACATAGCCCCTCCTTATGTATGAGGAATACATTACTAAAAATCCAAGTAGATGCCTGGAACCCATGTATAGTATCAAACTACACACACACACACACACACACACACACATATACACACACACACACACACACACACACACACACACACACACACACACAGGCGTGCATGCTCGTGTGCGCACCATTCTAAAGATATGAGTTGCTCACTTCTGAAAATTGTAATTTAATATCTTCAGACTATGGTTGAGTATGGCTAAATAAAATAGCAGAAATCAAAATTATGGATTAGGGATGACTCTATAATGCATGGATCTTTCAACTGGAAATTCACATCAGGCTTTTAGAAACGATTCCAAGAGTTAGATGTCAAAGCTGTACATAAACATGTATTAGAAACAATAGGCAAGGTGCTGGGGTGTATATAGTATTACAACAGAAAAATACCTAATGGAAAAATTTTTGAGATAAACAAATCCTTGAGAAGGGACAGTAAGAGAAAGACCAGCAAAAGACCTTGTCAAACACAACCACAGAATGTATATAAAAATCACTTAGTGTCTGCTTAGGATTTTTTTTTTTTTAAAAATCACTTAATTTGTGCTACTATATATTAGGTATTTCATATAATTTTCTGCAGTTCTTATAACTACTTCAAGGGTGCACATTATCCCTCACTTGGTAATATGTAATCCGAGCACTCAAGATGCTGATGCAGGAGAATAGCATATTGGAGATCAGCCCGGGCTACATAGTAAACTCCAGGCAAGTTTGGGGTATACATTGAGAATATTTTTGAAAGATAACAAGCTGAGGCTATAGCCCAGAGGGAGAGCACTTGCCTGGCATCTACAAGACCAATGGTTCCATCCCTATGAATTGAAAAAGAAAAATCACATAGTGATAGAAACTGAATTTTAATCCGAATCTACATCACTTTTGATCTAATGGCGGTGTTTTCATCAAAGCACTCTGCAAACAAATCAAGAATGTGAACTACCAATAAACTTTGGATTTGATGAAAAAGAGGGCATAGTACATCAAAGAGTTTAATTTCTATGCGTGTATCTACACAAATGAAAGCTGAAGCTTCCACGGGGGTGCGGGAGGGGGGAAGAGAGAAGAAACCACATGTTCACTTGGTAGTGTGGTTAAAGGAAAGTATATTTAGTAAAGGAAGGTTGTGTATATATGTCTTTCCAGAAGGGATGAAACCTATCGAAATGGAATGTTCTAAAATGAAGAAATGAAATGGGATAGAACACAAGGGGTTAGTCTTAGAATGAATAGGAAAGAAACAATAATTATTTTTATTTATGTGTCTGTCTTTGTGTGTATGTGTATGAGTATGTGAAGCCAGAGGAGTCAGATTCTGCTGCAGCTGGACCTTGTGAGCTACCGAATATGAGTGCTAAGAGTAGGACTCTGGACCTTTCTGCTAAAGCAGCAGGCACTCTTAACTGCTAAGCCATCTACAAGTTCCACTTTTCTTTTCTCCTCCCCCTCTTTCCTCCTTCTCTTCCTTCTCTCCTTCAACAAGGTCTCATGTAGCCTAAGTAGCCTGAAACTCAAAACATACATAGTCAATAATGACTTTGCTCTTCAGAGCTCCATTCCAGGCCTTCCTGTGTCATAAGTAAGCACTCTATTGATCAATAGAGCTACGTCCCCAACCCATGATTGCTTCTTAGGGACAGAATATAACAAGAAAGCAGGAAGATAAAAAAAAATTGAGATCAATTCCATGGACATTCTTTATATTGGTGTCTGCACTTGGGTAGAAGGTTAATCATGGGGCACATAAAAAGATTTGGAAGAAGTGAAGGTAATAACAATTTCATAATAAATATCTGCAACATTCCAAGCTCTTTTTATCTATTTTTCCCTCCAAATTCTCATAGTCTTACTCATTAACCAGTTTAAATAAGAGGAAACAAACAAAAAAGAGGAAACAAACAAACAAACAAACAAGAATTCTGGGTAAATCTTACCTTTGCCATTTTCTTTGAGGGTCATGTTTACGGCTAATGGCTTGCTTTGTTACTTGCATGTTCCACTATCCTGAAATTTCTCAGCATGCTCTTCCCATTGGGCTTCTGCAGTAGCTATTTCATCCACGGCAGAATTCCCTACCTGGCATATGGAAAATCTCTCTCAGCCTCTTCAACTTTCTGCTTAAATATCTTTCTGTGAAAGCCATTCAGACAATTCAGCTTAAACACCCAGCTCCACAATTTTACTCCCAATCTCTATTACTTTGCTCTGTCCTAGTCCACAACACTTAGCTAACATGGCATACAATTTTCTGTTCATTGATAGTTTTCTGCCTTGACATTAGACAATGAACTGATGAGAAGGAATCAAGTTGTGCCTTTGAATATACCAAGAACAGAATCTGACACATGAGTAACTGTCACTGAATATTTACTGAACAGAAAAACAAGCAATAATGAGAGGCCAAGCTCAGATGTTGGGGGAAATCATGGTGGTAGGGGACCTATAATAACAAAGCCTTGTGGTATAACCTCTCAAGGCAAGTTGAAGAAGCCCCCAAAAAAAGCATGGGGACAATGCCACTGGAATGTTAGCATTGACATCACATAACCTGTATTACCCAAGGAATCTTATATCTATCCGTTACTGGATTGAATGAAAGATTCCTCTCTCTTTCCTTTTATTTCCTAGGACAGAGTTTCTCTGTGTACCCTGGCTGTCCTGGAATTCACTGTGGTAGACCAGGCTGGCCTTAAACTTAGAGATTCACCTGCCTCTGCCTCCTGAGTGCTGGGAATAATGTACCACCACCTCCAAGCTTCTATTCTCCATCCTTCAAGTCACCCTTTCAAGGCTTTGCCAACAGTTATCAGCTGCCTGCTCTGCTTCTATATACTACAGTACTAAGCGTACCTCAGAATTTTGAATCAAACTTGGGATATTCCTAAGGGAAAAACTGAGGTTGAGGGTTGAGAAAATAACAGACAAAATTAGAAATAAGGTCAAGTGGGATGTCTCAGGGAGTTGAAAGGCATTTGTTATGGAAGCCAGATAACTACCCGATGACCAGAGTCCAACTTCCAAAACATACTATGGAAGGAGAGAACTGATGTCCTGAAGTTGTCTCTGACCTCTTATGGTTTCCTTAGAAAGTCAATTGTGTCAGATGGTGTTTTGCTGGGGCAGACATGTGAAGGAGTGTTGCTACCTCAAGTAGACATAGGTAAAAAGGGTGTTTTGCTAAAGCAGACATATGAAGGAATGCTTCACTGAGGCAAACACAGGTGAAAGGATGTTTTGCTAAAGCAAGCACATGATAGAACATGTGATGAAGGATTCTTCCCTAAAGACATACATGTATTGGTTAACCTTACATTGTATTGCTAAGCTCCACTTGTGGTGACACTAGAGAGAAAAACTTACCAAAGAACTTCTTATAAGGTTCCTGCAGACTAGGGCCAACAGATAGAATGATGTCAGCTGATACAGACTCCCATGATGAGGACACATGATATTAGGAGGGAGTATCAGTAGGATTCAACAGACAGTGACAGGGAGACTTCCATAGCTAGCTTTGCAGAGTCTTGAGTCTTCACTGATCTTGAGAGAGGCACAGAAAAGAACTTCTGGTGTCCCTGCTTATTCTGGTTTCTCCTGCTGACTCATGCCAACTCAGCTGAGGCCTGGCTATTCCTGCTGGGTCCTGCCACCACTGCTGATTTGTGTTTGCTATGCCAACACTACTGAACTGGACCAATGGTATATTCATAAAGTGTTTGCCAGTGGATCAAGATGCTCTGGCTGATTCCTATAAACTGAACCACGGATTTCCTGACAGCACAAATTAGATTTACTCCAAAGAACAATTTCTATACAGGTCCACTTCCTCCATATCCTAATAACCTTTCTTTTCCACTACCTCTGGTGTGTTAGAAGACAGATGAAAACACTTAAAAACTCTTATTAAAAGTAAGGCTTAAAAAAATCTAAGATAGTATCTATACGTGTACAGTGGCATGTGTGTTCGTGCACCCACTAACCAATGCACAACAATAATAGCAACAACAACAACAACAATAATAATAATAACAAATTTTCAAAAGAAAAACAAAACAGAGAATTGACTAGGTTTACTCTGAAAGCAGAATGTATTGTAAACAGGACAGGAAAAAGAGAAAGAAATGAATGGATGTGTATTATGAGAGAAATAGCTATTTAAGAAACAGCACGTAGACTTTCATATAAATCATACACTGCTAAGTCCAGAATTAACCACCAATTAACCTCTAAATTTTACAAACTCTAATTTTTTCCATAATGTTTTTGCAGGTTGTTTCATGTCTTGTTTATGTAAAGAAACAGATCTATATAAAAGTTCAAATCAATTTGTGTGTGTATGTGTGTGTGTGTGTGTGTTTGTGTGTATCTCATACACAATCATACAAATAACATTTTTGACAAGCCTAAATACATATTGAGGCATATACCACTCCCTTACACAAACAGACACAGCCATATTCTCTCATATCTTCCATGCCACTCAATTCCCTTCTGTCCTTCCTCCCTTATGCCAGTGTTCACAGATACAAATATGTGCATAAACACATCTCTCAACAAGCTTCTGAACAATGCACCTCCAGTCCCTCCTCCGTTCTACCATCTGCAATAGGAAAGAGCTCTCCATCTTTACAGGGGACAGGTATTAAATACACGGACTACAGAAATATTGCTCTCCATGTCATACATTTTTGTTGTCACTGATTTTAGTAACCAAATCAACAAAGGTGCTGTTATAAGGGGCCATCTGCAAGGCCATGGAAATCACTGAACAGAGACCCCTCACAACAAGATTATTTTACCTTCAGCTACGGAAAGGGAAGGGTCTGCTGGCAGATTTAGTATGAACATAGGGGATACAGGAATCTATTTAAGTGTATAGGCTTAAACAGCTGCATTTATGTTCAAATAATTCTAATTATTAATGATTATTATCTCTTTGTTAAAGCACTTTGAAGTCTTCTAAATTATATTCCAGTTAACAGTATTACTGACTTTACTTGAAAGTAATATGATCACATTTCTTTCAAAATGTTCGACTACTTAGAGTTTTCCTTAATTTAGACTGATCTTAACTATCCCTTTGTACTCACTCCCAAGCAACACTGTGCAATTAGAGTAAATGAGGGCAGTTTTTATTGTATGTAAAGATTTAAAGTTTTTCTCCTTTTTTGCCTTGTAATGGAAGGAAGTGGAGGAGAGAGTAGAAAGTCAACACTGGGGCCCCAGAGGGGAGAAGTCTGGGAGGTCTGTGCAGATGGATCAGAAAGAAGAAAAACAGGAGGGGATTAAGGTGAAAGGGGGAAGAGACTTGGGAAGATATTACAAAGAAAGGGAGTGAATAGACCAATAGAGAACAAAGGTGTGTGTGTGTGGGGGGGGATCCCCAGGGCAGAAGGACCAGGGTTCTGAAAGGAAGGGAGGTGAAGAGAAGCAGATATTGCAATCTCATGGTGTTGAGTCTGTAGGAGCACTGAGATGACAGTGAAAGCCACTGTCTGCACTAAAGACTAATTAATGTGTCTTTAGCAGAGAGAGAGAGAGAGCGTGAGAGAGAAAGAAAGAGAAAGAGAGAGACAGAACAGACAGATGGAACAACAGACCAACAGACACAGAGAGATTACAAACATTTAATTAAATTATAAACAGACAAATGGTGCTTTCCTTGCTATTTAGTTCAAGAGTAAAGCTTTCAAATAAATACAGCACCAAAATATGGAACACTCCTTTGTTTTTGAGAGAGAGTTTCTAAAATCATTTTTGCTACCTTAAGCAGAACTAAAATCATTCTGACATAGTTGCCTTTGACCATATTTTCTCCATTTTATTTTCCTAACATTACCGTGATTATTTTAGCACTACTTCACTGATTGACTTTGTTTTTTTCTTCATTTCTCTCCAAAATCCCCCTTCAATTCCCGTACAAATTCTTTCCAACCACCAAATCCTCCGAAGCAGCCAAATGATGCTCCACCCCACCCCACCCCCACCCTGGCCTCTCAGTAAAGGATTGGTCTCTATAGGCAGTCTATGGGTTTGTCAGGAACCAGTTGTGGAGCTGCTTTGAAATGGCATAAACTTGGGGTCACTTTTGAGAAAGAAAGAACAGGCTGGAATACTCTCTTCTGCTCCTCCTTCACCACTATTTGCAACTTTTTGAGAGGCTCCGTAAGGGTAATCTGCTTAGTGTTCAAAATCTGCTCTGCAAGTCTCCTCAGATCAAGCTGTTAGGTGCTAGGTAAAACAATGGGTTTTTTGTTTGTTTGTTTGTTTGTTTGTTTGTTAATTAATTAAGTTGTTTCTTTGAGGCAGAGCCTTATTCTGTAACCCACAGTAGTCTTATATTTACTGTATAGATCATGTTTACTCACCCTTGCCTCAGAATCCCTAGTGTTAGGATTCTGTCTAGGCTCCACCCCACAGTTACCTGGCAACAGCCAGGTATGCCCCTCCCCTCCATTACCTGGCAACAGCCAGGTAGGCCTGGCCCACTATTAAAAGGGCTGCTCAGCCCCTCCTCTCCCTCTTAGCTCTTCTCTCACTTTCAGCCTCTCTCTTGCCCCTGCTTGGGCTCTCCTCCCCTCCCTCTCTCTCCACATGGTCATGGCTGGTCTCTTGTTCTCTACTCTCTCCCTTTCTCTGCCTTTCTCTGCCTCCACTACACACCCCTTAACTCCTATCCCATGCCCTGAATAAATTCTATTCTATACTATGTCAGTGTGTGTTTCGGCGTGGGCCTGCTAAGGCATGTCCCCTATACTGCCACAGACATATTCTCTCTCTCTCTCTCTCTCTCTCTCTCTCTCTCTCTCTCTCTCTCTCTCTCTCTCTCTCTCTCTGTTTTTTTTCGAGACAGGGTTTCTTTGTGTAGCCCCGGCTGTCCTGGAACTCACTCTGTAGAACAGGCTGGCCTCGAACTCAGGAATCCGCCTGCCTCTGCCTCCCAAGTGCTGGGATTAAAGGCTTGCGCCACCACCGCCCGGCCAGACATATTCTCTTAACCTCTCTTTTTATGATCACAACACCTAGTACTGGGATTTTATGAGTGTACTACCAGGTTTGATAATTCAATACAATTTCAATCGATAAATAAAAAAACAAGGACTAGCCAAAGACCTGGGATGGGAGGCTCCCATGAGTCTGTGGGGGGATTGTCATAGCTGAGATCCTGAGCAGCTTAGGATATGGTCACATCCTGTGGGCAGGCAGGACGTCTATTGGAGGGAGGGAGACATCAACCTACCTACAAAACCTTCAACCCAAAATTTCTCCAGCCTACAAGATGCACAGGAATAAAGATGGAACAGATTGAGGGAGTGGCCAGACAATGACTGTTCCAACTTAAGACCCATCTCATGGGAGAGCACCAACCCCTAACACTATTAGTGATTCTTAGCTATGCTTGCAAACAGGAGCCTAGCCTAGCATAACTGTCTCCAGAGAGGCTTCATCCTGCAGCGAATGGAAACAGATACAGAGACCCACAGCCAAACACCAGTAGGAGCTCGAGAGTCTTGTGGAAGAGTTGGATATAGTATCGAGCAAGCCAGAGACGTAGAGAAGTAACTAACCTGGGTTCATGGGGGCTCACATAGACTGAACCACCAACCTAGGTCTCTTGCACATTTGTAGCATATGATGTATAGCTTGGTATTCATGTGAGTCCCCTCACAATTGGAGCAGAGTGATGCCTGCCATTGGATCCCCTTCCCCTAGCTGGACTGCCTGGTTGGGCTCAATGGGAGAGGATATGCTGGGATTAGATATTCCAAGGTAAAATGGTACCCAAGGTTGTCTTCCCCTTCTCTGTGGAGAAGGGAAGTGGGTAATGAGTGGAGGGATTTGTGAGGGTGGAGCTGGAAGGACAGGAGGGGGGCTGTAATCTGTCTATAAAGTGAAAAAAATAATTTAAAAAGTAAACATATACATTGGGACATTACATTCTCATGCATACATACATACATATACACTATAACATTTAAATCAGTCTTAATTTAGCCATTTCCACAATAGCAAACATTAAAAGGACAAAAAGTCTAAATTTTGATATGCACAATTACTATTAATAAAATTTAAGTGTTTGTTTGTTTGTTGTAGTGTCAGTGATATAACCCCAGGGCCTTGCACACTACAGACAGGCGACCTACCACTGAGGAACATCCTCAACTTTCATTGTTGATATCTAGAGCCACTCTGTTGTACAATGGAACACACTGGACTTCTGGAATTTCTATTCCAATCTTCCCTAACTGCAAGTTTCTCCATCTCTGCATTGTGTCTTCTTACTCATTCTAAGTCCTAAGTGCAGAAGGCCTCCTCCCAAAAATGAACTAATGAAGACACAATCTAGGGTCTTCGTTTTGTATCTACCTCTTGGGAAAACTTTTATAACTCTAGACACTATGATCACTGTGATTCCCTTCCACAGAAAGTATAAAACAATGAAAACGTTTCTGTCTTGTCTTTGAGCAGAAATACTAACTTTGGTCCTCAAACCCTCCTCAGTCTACTCCTAAGGCACTTGCAGAGCTAATGCAATTGCACACAATAACAGTGGCTCATATAGAATATAGGAATATGAGCCCATTTCCTTGTGTGGATACCAACTCAGTTCACTATTTTCAGAATTGTTGCTTATCTTCTAGATGAGCAAAGGAAAAAGTAGTAAAATAAACTGTGGTCAAAACAGGACAATCCAGTAACCCCAAGATTTGGTTCTGAGATGTGTATAGTGACACATTCTCCTACCTGACGTGGCAAATATATAAATATAATGGAAGCCACATAGAAGAAAAGCTCCCGGCTTTCCCCTCTCCCAACATACACCTCTAAATATTTTTTATTTTCAGGACCTTCTTCAATTAGAAGATCATTCACCTAGCCATCCACTTTCTTTGAGCCTTGGTACAGGAACTCTTGATACAGATCTTTCAGAACTTGGGTTCTCTATCTCTAAACAATGGGGCTCAGGAATTCAACATTATATCTTAAGCTGTGGGTTAATGGGCAATGGTGGAGAAGAAAGGAAACTGAGAGACAGATGAGGAGATGAAAACTCTGAAACCCTATATTAAGAGCATATCTGGTGACAGAGACAAATGTTCACATACCAATAGTAATGAAAGACATAAAAATCTCTTCTTAAAGTTGATTTTAGGAGACTTCCTCAGTACTGTGAGTGTTTGCAGAATACCGTGAACTACCTGTCTTGTCAGCACTGGCACCAGAGTAGCCAATGAACAAGAATGAGCCTCTCATATTCTTGGAAATAGAAGATGCCTGTAACTCACCAATCCCTGAGAAAACCAGTTGAGGGGTACAACTTCCTGCATCAAGACAGTTAGATAAGGTTGCTAGAAAACACTCTCAATTCCACTGTTTATTGTTAAAATCGTAGCAGGTCCAGGAAGAAAACAAACCAAAAGTAAGCTCTAGGGTGGACGATTTAGCAAGTCATTTAGTCCTTGCAATATGAAATTTCCATGTATACTTGAGAGACTCTGAGAGTGAGTGCCTCCTTAAATGGTGCACTCCATGTTTGTTTCTTATCTGTGTGTCCACTGATACTGGAGTAGCAGAGTTTTGTCCACTGGGCCACATGCCAAAGAGTAGTCAAGATCATTTGTAGGCATTTTCCAATCATAAGTGTTTATGTTGATATGTCCAAGATAGGGACTGCAATATGGCCAACAGGTAAAAAAAAAAAAAAAAAAACAACAAAAAAAAACAGACAAACAAACAAAAAAAAACGTAGGTTCTGAGAGATTTTGGTGTATATGTTATAAATGGTTGATAATTTGGAAACCCAGGCATAAGTTATAATTTTGGGGATAGACTTATAAAATGTCAGAGCCATGTGACAATGTGGTACCTTGAGGTAGGCAGAATTTCTATATATCCTCTACTGACTGAAGCATAAACATGCATATGTTAGGAATCAAATGAATGCTTCTTGTTCTCAAATTAGAATATATTTTACTGGTGGACTTGGGGAAGGTGGGGATGGGAAGAGGAGGTATCAGATGTTGGAGAGGGATGGAGAGAGAGAAAGAGAGAGAGAGAGAGAGAGAGAGAGAGAGAGAGAGAGAGAGAGAGGAGAGAGAGAGAGAGAGAGATGACTGGAATTGGGAGGTATCTCAGGAATGAGCTACAAATAAAGTGCAATGGAAACTCCCAGAAATCTACAAGGGTGACCCTAGATTAGACTCCTAGCAAAGGGGATTATGGGGCCTGAACTGGCCATTATCTCTAACCAGGTAAGATTTCCAGTATGGGCATTAGGACACCAACCCAGCCCTGAAACCTTCCACTCACAATTTGTCCGGCCTGTAAGATGTCCTGTGATAAAGGGTGCAGAAATTGTGGGAGTGGCCAAGCAACAGCTGGTCCAGCTTGAGACCCATGTAACAAGAGGGAGCTCAAGCCTGACTCCTAGGGAGGGGTGCAGAAAGCAGGGGCAAGATAGTCCAGAAACCTAGAATAGAATCAAACATGACCCAAAAATAAATGTGAGTGAAATGAGTCCTCACACAATCATCACCAGAGAGGTTTCATCCAGCAACTGAGAGGAGTCGATGCAGGGAGACGCAGTCTACCATTAGGAAGAGCTCTGGAAATGATGCTGAAGAAGGGGAGGAAGGGTCCTAGGAGCCTGAAGGACCACGGACACCACAAGGACACCGCCCACAGAATTAACTAACCTGTTTAATAGGGGTCACAGAGACAGAACCAACAATCAGAGAGCCTGCATGGGTGTGACTGAGGTCCTCTGCATATTATGTTATGCTTTGGTAGCTTGGTCTGCTTGGGGGACTCCTCAGAGTGGGAGTGAGGGTATCTGTGACTCTTTTGTCTGCTCTTGGGATGCTTTTCCTCCAATGGAGTTGCCTTGTTCAGCCTTGAGATAAGGGGATGCACCTTGTTGGTTGATATCCCTGGGAGGCCTGCTCCTTTCTGAAGAGAAACCAAGGATCTGGAAGAGAGAGGAGGTGGGAGGGAGAGACTTTGAGGAGAGGAGGGAGGGGAAACTTCAGTCAGGGCATAATGTATGAGAGAATAATAAATAGAAAATTGACGATTTAAAAAAACGTCAAGTTGTCATACAGCATTTGTTTCTATCATTCTTTAAGTTAAGGGCAGCATTAGGCTGGCATTCCTTGGCCAGGTTACATCAGTTAATCTGGATAATTTCCCTACAAACACTCCCCTATCAGGATTCCTTTGGACCTGATGACACAAATTCTTGCAGGAGAGGAAATCAAGGAAAAAATCAAACCCTCACAGTGAAGTGAGATACAAATACACATTTAATAAAACACTGAATGAGGGAAGGAAGGAGTAATGGAAGTAAGGGATACTCCAGTTGTTTTCAGTTGTAGATAATTGGAGAATTTCTGAGGTAATTGCTCTATAAATATCTCAAACCATTTTGTTCTCATAAAGGGAGGGACTTCTCCATCACTCTTCCTTCCCTTACGTAAGGAGGGCTGGTCATTTCTGTATTTACATTGCCTTGGGAAAAACATCACTTGAAACTTATTATTGATTTGTTTTGTTTAATTTCTATGATGATAAGTCATTACTAGGTAATATCCAAGGATACACCATTTACTAGCAATGATAGTGACACCTGCAGTTCCTTCTGATGACATGATATCCAGCTCAAAAAGAGAATGGAACAGATGATTAGACAGGTAAATGCAGAATGGATTGCACAGGAAAGAATGGGTCCGTGGTAAAATGATAACGATTGATGTTGGCATCTTAGAAAGTTTACTTTCTCTGTCTGAATTCTGAGCCAATTATGAAATAAGGCAAAAGAGTGAGCCTTGATTGCTGACCAAGGGAAGATCAGAGGACTTCCTGACAATAAATTCCAGAATGAATAATGCTCTCCTAGTCACAGACACTGCTTTATGGGAAGCAAGCTTCTCGTCAAGGGATGCACAGGGAAATCTTTCCTTTACTAGAGCAAAAGAAGTGCAAGCTCAGACATAGAACATTTCTAATAACAACAGAGAAGAATAATTAAATACAGCTTTTGTTTTTGAACTCATTCACTTAGCCATATCACACTATCTCACTTGAGGAAGAACAGTGACTCTTGGAGAGGGAAAAGGTGATGACTGGAGAGAGAACTAGTGGATGACAGACAGACAAGCAATTCAAACAGTAGGAAACTCTAGGAGGGAAGAAGCACCCCACCTCAAAATCGGCTTTTAAGGGAGAAAAAAAAAACCTCCAATAGCCACATTAGCAATTTCTATTACTAAGAAGTATTTTAAAAGCTCAACGGTATGTTATTACTTAAGTCGAAGTACTTAATTCCAATTAGCTCAGGACAATATTCAGTTATGCACTACAATGATAAAATAATAAATTCAAAGCATTTCAAAAATATTTCTACCATATATCAAAAGCTTTACCTAGAATCGTCACATAAATAATGATGGCTTTTGCCTAGACATAAATATACATAGAAACTGGCTGCTGTTGGTAATAGACTCCAAATACTTCAGAACTTACTTAACTAACAGCTGAAATTCCCTAAGTCTCATCATTTAGTCATAAACACATGAGTAAGGTAACTTGTCCTTTAGATTTTATAATAACAGCTATCTCTCCTGCCAGCTGATAGGAAATTAATGTTTTTCATTATTCAAGAAGTCAGACACACCAATAAGGCAAAACCTAATATTCTCGTCTATCGATCATTCTTTATAGGTGGACAAATCCAGCATTGGTCTTAGAGTTGTGGTAGAGAATGTTAGGAAACAACATGACAAAGATTTAATAATACTGAATGAATTATGAGCCAATCTCCATGAGCATTTTAGGATGAATTCTGGCTGGGAGCTATTACTTTCAACATGGTTATTTTCAAATTCAAAATTGAAAACACATTTTGTCAATAACCAAACACAATTATCATTTACATTATTCTTCTGCTGCTTAAAAATCTGCATGCAATGTAAACATAATTTGGCTAGAGACAAAAGCAATACCAATATTAGAAGGGACTTGGTTATTAGGACATACCTATTATGTGCAGTGCCCCAATTTTGCTTCTCCCTACAATTACTCGGCTTCTTTCCTCTTAGATGAGGTCAAACTTCCAGATGGGGCAAATGAAAAAGATGACTAGGAGCTTTAATTTGATCGCTGTGCAAGCTATGAAGCACTGAAGGGAGAAGTAATTAACAGCATTGCTGTTGGTTGAAAGGGAGTTACACTCTCCTTCGCTCCAACACCCCTGAGGAAAACCACTAGCCTGAAAAGAAAATAATGCAGCCGAAGAAATGTTACTTGTAGTGCTGGTAATTAATAGCTAATTTTAATATCTTAAAAACTAATCACTGTCAAATCAAGACTACCTACCTCCCAGAGTTTCTGAAACAACCAAATCCAGCTGAATTTAAAGGGCACTTACATTAAAGCAAAGGTTACCAGCACTCCACATATTTGATACATAATTTTGCGATTTATGACAGTTTTAGCTCAGTACATGCAATTTGCCCTATCAATGACTACAATTCCACTCCTTCTTTGGCTTTATGAACTCCCTATTTGGCTTCCCAATTATTTTTTACTTCCCAATTATTTATAAAGGCAACCAATATTTGTTTAATACTGACAGTTGCAGACAATGTGCAGGTTGCTGAGGTTACAAAGATGAATAAGAGCCGTTCCCCACCCTCAGGTAGTAAAAATACTCCTCAGACTAGTATCATTAAATCCCTAACACCTAAGTGAGAATTAGTTTTATCGATCCCTTCCTGCAAGAGATACTGAGGGATAAAAAGGCAGTTGGAAAATGTTTGTGCTCTAGTTTTGAAAAGACAGCGAAAGGCATAATTTTGAAATGGGAATGTAGAGTTTGCTTCTAATATTAATGTATGCCTTATCTTGGAGTCATTAGTTCCTTTTAGTGTTATTAGCAATGCATCCCAAAGACACGAAATAAACAGCATTTATGTAAAACTTGTTATTTCTCCATTAATAAATTCATTTTTTGTATTTAATGGATAGAAACTGTTTCCATAGCCACATTTTAATTATCAGTGAAGACAGAATCAGATTACAGTGAAGAAAGTTCTTGGTGCACAAGTGGAAAGGTATCGTATTTCAGTCTTAACTCTGCTATTTACTACTGGCTGTTTTGAGCTGAATCCCCGGTTCCTTGTCTATGAGGTGAGAAAAATAAGGTTGCATGCAAAACATAATATAATACAATACAGTGCCTGGCTCACAGTGGGTGTCCATTCTCCTCATAATGTGTGAACAGGTGTTCTAGCAGTAAGGTCTGAGGACTCTTGTTTTTAAGATTTTTTTTTTTTATTTTTATGTGTATGGGTATTTTGCCTGAACTCACAGTTATGTGCACCACATACATAATAACCTAGTAGGATGGAGTCCCAAGAACTGGAGTATACAGACAGTTGTGAGCTGCCATATGGGTGCTTGGAATCGAACCTGGATCCTCCAGAGAAGCAGTCAGTGCACTTATCAGCTGAATAATCCCTCCAGCCAACATGTGAGGACTCTTAAGAGTCCTCCTCAGTGAATCCATAGGGTCCAATTTATTTTATAATAGTACTGAAATATTATTTCCATTTCCCTCATCCTGATACAAATTTACAGTATAGTGGGATATCACAAGACAAAATGGCAGAAATAGATATTTCTTTATTACAATGTCTTCTATTAAACCACATATCCAAGAAAATTGCACAAATAAAATGCTACTCTTCTCACTGTTGTCTTTTATTTTTCTTTATAAATTTGGGCTTTTATACCAAACATATGTCATGTTAACATATATTGTATAAATTAATGTCTTTAACACATCTTGGCTTTAATTTCTAATATATAAGATATTCATAAATATATCTGGTAAATTTTAAGGAAACATTTTAAAGATTCAGAATCTTTGAAAATTATTCTAATTTTTAACCTGTCTTCAAACCTGATTTTAGGTCTTTGTTTTCTTGTATTTGCCTCTATACATCCCATAATAAGTATCAACTGATTTAAAGTTTAACCCACTTGAAGTTTGCGTGTCATATTTTGGCAGAAATGTGAATATGCCAGAAACCAACCAAAATGTCAGCAAAAGGAGAAACAGAGAGCTCTGAAATTCTGCCAGTAACTCTGAATAACTGTTAACTAAATAGTTAAATAATATCATATAGAGTGCATTTAAAGTGGTATTGAGGTATCAAATTTATTTAAATATACTAAAATATATTCCTTTAGTGTATTAGATATAAGAAATCTAACATATGGGTACAGCTGGTAACTATAACTGTAGTCCAAAAAGTTATCTTTCCTTTTCTAGTGAATATTTTCCCAGCCCCATCTACTGCCAATCATTGATTTGATTTATGTCCTTGTAGAGGTCCATTTTCTAGAATGGCATATAAATAGAATCAGACAATGCATAGCTTTTTTTAATGCAGTTTGCTTCTTTAACAATACGTACTTGAGATTCAGCCATGTTATTACAGATTTTTAAAGTTTCCTCTTTAGTATTGGTGAGCTGTATTCCATGATCTGTATACAAGGAACAGAGTTTATTCATCTATTCAAAATGGATAAGCTTTTGAATTGCCTCCACTCTGGAGAGATTTTAAATTATAAATTTCTACAAGGATGTCAACTCTTTTCTAAAGTGGCCGTGACAGTGGTTATTCCAAGGGATAGATCTCTCTCCCACTTCCCATCTCTCTTACCCTCTCCCTTTTATTCTTTCTCTCTCATTTTTTGATAGACTCTTTCTATAACCCAGGCTAGACTCAAACCCTTGCTTCCATCCTCTGATTGTGAGAATGTGGGCATGTTACAATATGTTCAGCTCTTTTGCTACTCATATTAAATGCAATTCTGAGAAATCTTTAAAATGCATGTAATTCTTGCAATTTTCAGGATTTGTTCATTATAGAAATGTTATTTGTATTTAATAGCCGTTAAAAGAGATGAGTTTATGCATAATGAGGAGGTTATGCTATTGTAGCAAAATCAATAAACTTTTGATGGTTCTTTTGTCTGTCATCTATCATGAACATAAAACAAAGATGGGGAAAACACTTCCTTTTTCTCCAAAAACTGAGGGCACAGACAATTATTTCTTATTTAAAAGCATGAACCTAACAACACAGTCTTATGTATGATTTTCAATTAAATATTATTGAGTCAATCAGAATGAGTACACACTTAGTGGAATTGTAATTTCTTTCACATTAGCAGCCATGCAACACCAAAGACGGTTGTTTCCAGGATAAGAAACCTAAGACATGAGAGAAAAAATAAAAATTTTAACAGTACATTTTTTTCTATCAGTAGCTACAGACGTGCATTCTTTATAAGGTTTATAGGAAAGGCACTCGAGAACTCAAAAGCTACCTACAATTGCAGGTAGCTCTTTCACACAGTTGTAATGAATGTCTATGTTAGAATTTACACTGAAAGAAGACAAATAATAGTCAATCACGTGGCTCTTTTGGTTAGTGATGGTTGCATGACTGCAGAACCTCCAAACAGGAATGCTGCTTATGGGAAAAATCCTCGACAGGGTAATAAAGTTCTAATTACTTGACTACTAGGATAGCTATCAGAACTCAATTGAATATGTTAGGTATGTGTTGAGCTTTGAGAATATTTACATAGAATATATTTGCATTAAAAACTTGGTCATATGTCTTTTCTCTTTGCTTTGGCAAATGTAGATGGATTTTTTTCAAAATTCTAAAAGCTCAGACACTGATCATTCTTAAGATACAGTTAAGTTTTGGGAGCTTTGAGGCTAGACTTGGATGGCTATCCTTATCTATTTTATATAGTGTGTCATTTAAGGGATCACCGAGGAAACCAGAGAGGTTTTCATAACCCCTACGCAAAATTTAAAAGTATTTTACGTTGGTTTTGATACTTTTTTTTCTTTTTGGTATTTTCAAGAAAGGGTTTCTCTGTATAGCCCTGGCTGTCCTGGAACTCACTCTGTAGACCAGGCTGACCTCAAACTCAGAAATCCACCTGCCTCTGCCTCCCAAGTGCTGGGATTAAAGGTGTGAGCCACCACTGCCCAGCTGGTTTTGATACTTTTCATCTTTCTCTCTCTCTCTCTCTCTCTCTCTCTCTCTCTCTCTCTCTCTCTCTGTGTGTGTGTGTGTGTGTGTGTGTGTGTGTGTGTGTGTGTTTCCTTTGCTTTGTTTCCTCTCTCTGTCTGTGTGTGTGTGTGTGGTCTGTCTCTCCTGACTCTATTTCACTACTCTGTCTCTATTTCCTCTTTCTGTCTCTGTCTCTCTGTGTCTCTGTCTCTGTCTGTCCCTCTGTCTCTGTTTCTCTCTGTCTCTCTCTGTCTCTGTCTGTGTCTCTATCTCTCTGTCTCTGTCTCTCTCTCTCTCTCTCTCTCTCTCTCTCTCTCTCTCTCTCTCTCTCTCTCAAGATATTTCTCTGTGTCACTCTGGATATCCTGGAACTTACTACATAGGCCAGGCTGTCACAAACAGCAGAGATTCTCCTGCCTCTGCCTCCCATACTTCTCATTTCTTTTACTGATGTTCCTTTCCAGTTCTAGTTAGCCCCTCACCACTCAAAACAGAGAGACTTTTGAATTCCAAGCAACTCAGGATGCTGCCTTCAAAAGGGATTTATAGGGCCAGTGAGATAGATAGCTCAGCAGGTAAAAGGCCCTGGCTGCCAAGCTTGAAGACCTGAATTTGATCCTCAGAACACACATAATAGGAGAGAACCAGCTCATGCAAATTGTCCTCTTATCTCCACACATACCCAGTGACACATGCCTAAGTATCAGCAGTCAATGTAAAAACTATTTTTAAAGGCATTTATACTAAGAATATTCTTTCTTTCTCTTCCATATCCTTAAAGTCTTGTCCTTCATTAGAATAAATAATTTTGCTTACCACATAAAATAATCCTATTATGGAACCAATAATTGACAGACTCAAATTTCCCATTCAATCTATTTTTTTTAAATTAGTTTTCCTAAATCTGTTTCTACCACTCTCCATTCAGTTCAGGGGACGGGGAAATGATTTGATAGGCTGCATCACTTGAACCTCTTGCCTTCTCTTGTCCTAAGGATGCCATTATTTTTTGGCCAGTGAGAGTTCTAGATGTTAAAAGGGTAGCACAATGAGAGTAGGGTATTTATTCATTTCCTGAATTCCTGCTCTGCTGCATCACTGAGAGTTAGCTAAGGCTATCAAAATCTATTTTTTTCAGTCAGATAGTCTGCTCATACAGCTTGTTTTGAATTCTAGCAGTCTTCTTTTCCCTTAGTGACACTCTTTCTTTTCTTAAGGTCTTAGTTGGATTGATCTTGCACACATTTTATTAACGTGTAACTTCAGTAAAAATTTTTTTTGATGACACCATTTAAGTATAGCATATCTTTCCTACTAGGATTCTGATTGGTTCTGGTCTCTGCTATACCTATGCTTTGTTTCACACACAGGAAATGCACAATCCAATCTCAAAAGGTGACAAAATCTACAAGAGATATACAAAGAAGTTTATGCTATTGGACTTACTAACATGTATACTATCCTTAAATATTTAAGGATCATCACCTGAGTATCTATCAAAACAATAAAGAGAGACACTCATAGTGATTGGTCATGGTATTTAAACATTTTCTAAGGCCCAGGAACTTTTTATGACATATTGATTAATCCTCACAGTAACTTGGTCTAGTATTCTCATTTTAATTTTCAGACATTTAACTGTTATGTGTCTTGACATAGATCACTTTCAATTTATTTTTGTTTGCGATTTGTACTGGCTGGTTTTGTGTGTCAACTTGACACAGGCTGGAGTTATCACAGAAAAAGGAGTTTCAGTTAGGGAAGTGCCTCCATGGGATCCAGTTGTGGAGCATTTTCTCAATTAGTGATCAAGTGGGGAGGGCCCCTTGTGGGTGGTACCACCTTTGGGCTGGTGCTCTTGGGTTCTAAAAGAAAGCAGGCTGAACAAGCCAGGGGAAGCAAGCCAGTAAGAAACATCCCTCCATGGCCTCTGCATCAGCTCCTGCTTCCTGACCTGCTTGAGTTCTAGTCCTGACTTCCTTTAGTGATGAACTGCAACGTGGAAGTGTAAGCTCAATAAACCCTTTCCTCCCCAACTTGCTTCTTGGTCATGATGTTTGTGCAGGAATAGAAACCCTGACTAAGACACGATTCATTCCTCTTCTTGAATCTGAAAGTTTGTGTCTCTTGCCAAATTTGGGAAGTTGTCAACCATGATTTTGGGCATCCCTTCAAAGCCACTGCCTTCTTATTCTCCTGAGGCTCTGTTGATGCAAACATTAGATCTGTATAGTTTAGATTGGATAATGTGTGACAATTTATCCTCATGCTCACTAATTATATCCTTTGCCTTCTCCATTCTATTATTGTGTTGATTCAGTTACTGACTTCCTTGTAGAAGACAAGTCTCCTGTGGGCACAGGCATGGGTTAAATTCCTCTTTGCAGTGTTACTCCCCTTTTCTGTTGTCTCCTGCCCGTGAAAGGAATTTTGGCATACAATAGTAAAATGGATTTCTGAGCCAGGCTTGTGGAGGTGAGACTTCTTTTGCCAGTCTGCTACCCATGGTTTTCTCAGTGGGCAAGCAAAGCTGCCTGAGCCCTATAATGTAATTGAGGGAATGATTGCACCCTTTTCCAAGAGTGTGCTACACCTAGGGAAATAATTTGAAGGCATGGAACCAAGCTATATTTATCTGAAGTATACTTTATTGAAAAATAATTTTTAAAATGAGCAGTTTTATAGCTAGCATTCCAATTGTTGAATAATTGCCTAAGTCTAAATGTTATAGAATGAGTTAAACTTGTCACTCCTAAGAATTCAATAAAAGAAAAGTGTATTATTTCTTCTTGCTTTGAACAAGGAGGGCATTTTGCTTGAAACCTTCTAAGGTCAATTCTTATTGCTATGACTATTGATATTCAGTAAAATCTTGAGTGAGTTGTTGTGGTGGCTAGTTGTATGTCAACTTGATACAAGCTAAAGTAATCTGAGAGGAGGAAGCCTCAATTGAGAAAATGCTTCCATAAGATTGGGTTGTATGCAGGCAAGTCTACAAGGCATTTTCTTAATAAGTGATTGAAATGGGAAGGTCCAGCCCATTTTGGCTGCTCCTACCTCTGTGCTGGTGATCCTGAGAAGGCATGCTGAGAAAGCCATGAAGAGCAAGCAAGTAATGGTAATCAGCACTTCCCCCATAGCCTCTGCATCAGCCCCGGCTTCAAGGACCCTGCCCTCTTTGAGTTCTTGCCCTGACATTTTTCAGTGATGAACTATGATGTGGACAGTATAAGGTGGATAAACCTCTTTCCTCCCCAAATGGCTTTTGGTCATGATGTTTTATCACAGCAATAGTAAACCTAATTAAGACTGTTTCATACCCATCACAAAATAGGGACATCAGCCAAAGGGACTAGGATGATGACCCTTTTGGCTCCACCCTACAAGTGGGTCAGACTTTCATCATGCTTATGTAGACACTAGTAAACTCCACAACATACTTGCTACCAGTATCACCTTATTTGATGTTAGTGGAATCTCGCTCCTGAAAAAAATGGAGATGATCTATCCATTAATAACAAGTTCCCTATTCTCAGCCTTGACTATATTGTGGGATTTGCTATGGGTAGACTCATACTGGAACATGTAGATGAGGAGAATGAATTGATGGCAGCAACATTTATTTTGCCAGAGTTGAAAGCAGCAGTGGTGGCCAGCTGCCCAATATGGTCGGTCCTCTCTTGACTCTGACATTCAACATTGTGCCTCAGAGTCAAGGCAGACACTAAATGAGATAATGTGACTGTCTCTGGAATGGGGAGAAGTAGAGAGACCCCAGTTGTTAGATTTTCAAAATAGGTCTTGCTATGTAAAGCATACAGCTCTGTTTTGGTGTCTTTGCTTTCTGTTATTGTGATAAACACCAAACGAGAAGCAACTTAAAGAGAGAGGGTTTATTTGGCTTCCATGTGAGATCACAGTCAATTGCTGAGAAGTCAGAGCAAGAACAGCAAAAAAAAGCTAGTTAGCCATTTTGGATTTTTTTATCCAATATCACAATTCAAAAATAATTCTGTAAGATTTAACATTTGAATATGAAAATAAGAAGGTACTGGTGAAAATATACATGAAATTCCATGATGCTATGAACTTTCCAGTATTAACTGAAAAGCAGAATCCATAAAGGAAAATGCTGGACTATATACAATTTTCATATAAACAAAATTACAGAGCAAACAAAATTTTATGTGTGTATGCCTAGAAAGGCAAAAACACAGACTAAAAAAAAGGGGAAATTGAAAAATAGAAAGCAAACCCAGAAAAGTCAGGCATAGTGATGTATGCCTATAAATTCAGCACTCAAGAGACTGAGGTACAATTGGAAATTAAAGGGTAACCTGGGCTAAGTAGTGAGACTTGTTTGTAAATAAATGTAAAGTTGTGCAGAAGGTAAGCTGTGTGGTAGAGTACTTTCCTGCCATAGACAAAGCCCTGGAGCTGAACTGTTCTTTCAAAGCTTAGCATGTTTTCAAACTAAAATGTTGGGGGAAGTGACATTTTAAAAGTGGTAATTATTGAGCATTGAGGCACATAATCTAAGAATTCTGAAGACATAAGGTTCAACAATTTGAACAAGCTTGGGCTAGCTAGGGTGTTAATACCCAGCCTGGCTCACTTACTGAGATCCTGTGTCAAAACCAAAGAGTAGGGGAAAGGAGAGGAGGAAAGGATGAATGTAGAGGACAAAGGAGGGATGGGAGAAGAGAAGAGGGTAAAACAGGAAATATCAATGAATCAACATTTTAAATGACAAAACAATGTATTTATTACCTGAGCACAATCAGGATTCTTTTTAAATGCCTTAAAGCAGTCCCTTGACAGATGCAGGATAAATTTATGCTCCTGTCTAGTACGTGCCTCCATTCCTTGCCACATAGATTACTCTAGGCTGAATCATGTGGTCTGAAGCTTGCTCATTCCCTTAAACACCTGTAAGAGTCAGCTGTTTTCTACAATCCTGTTCTCTCAGTCTCCTATTAAATATATCATCCTCATAATTACCCTAGTCTCTGTCTTCTTATCCTCCCAGTCATAAAGTGTATGTGTGTATATATATATATAAGAAACACTAACTTAATTTTTGTTTGAGTTCCACATGACTTGCTCAGCTCTATTTTTCCTATTAATCAAATATTTATTAAGCACCATTAGCTGGTAGATTGCTAACTTGTATTTTTGTGTATGCACAGACAGGGCAGGGCAGGAGATAGAGCCCAGGCTTTCACAGAGTAGGTTGGCTCAAAGGAAACATTGAGCTATCTTTCCTATTCTACCCTGCCATTTTGGTTTGTTCTGCTTTTCTTTTGCAATATGGTCTCATTATGTAGTCCACGTTGGTCTGAACCTCTTGATACTCCTGCCCTTGCCTCCTGAATATTGGAGGTCCAGGCATATGCTACCAGCACTGGATATATTGTTTTGTTTTAAAGTCCTTTTCAAAATCATATGCAGCTCAGGAGGTAAGGTGAGTGGAGCATCTGAAAAGAACTGGGGACCCTTTGGCGTTTGTTGCCAGTCAAATATCAAATGACTTTGCAACAAATGTCAGCATGCCTGATATGAATTAACTAATGGCTGTAGCTGACTTCATTTGTGATGAGGGCCTAAAAGTCTGTGGAACAAAACCAGAATAGATGTGGAGATGCTTTATGGCTATTTGATAATTCTTCCCCCCCCACCCCGGGACTATTTTGTTGTTATTATAGAAACTTTGGAAATAGTCATTCAATCTCTGGTGTCCACATAATTCAAAGAGATATGCTGCTACTGTTATTTCTCCATTGAATATAGGAAGTCTCATTGTTTGAAGTTCTCTCTCTCTCTCTCCCTCCCTCTCTCTCTCTCTCTCTCTCTCTCTCTCTCTCTCTCTCACTCTCTTTAATTCAGGGTGTCCTTGAAATGTTTTTCTGTTCACCTTGCTTATAATTTTCTCTCTGAAAATCACTATAGCAACTTTCATCTATCCTTTTCATTTAACTTGCCAAGATTCTATCTTACCATTTCAAGATATTAGGGGTGGCTAGGTGGGAGAAATAACAGAAGATACTAATGATAAGAACTTCAAAGCCTGTCAAACTCTTCACAGTCATGAATGATGGATAATCAGGAAACATGCTGTTACAAGTTTTAGTGCTTTTGTCTAATCTTAAACTACACTTATATGTAACCTAGTGATGGCAGGGCATTGGAAGTGGGCACATGACTTAATAAAGTCATTGCATCAGTGTTCTAGGCTAAATCTTCTAACTATGTTAATCATTCAGGAAAAAGTAGTGGAGTTAATTTGCTGTCCTGCTTTGTACATTTTTATTCACTGTTCTTATTTAATATTTTATCTATGCTTTAATTTTTATTTTATAAAAGATTTTTTCTCTTCTCTATATTTTCAAATACCACCATGGTATTATTTTATAGTTCCAATATCTTATCTAATGTCACTAAAGTTATTGATTGTAGTTATAATTATTCTCTCTGCATGTGACAGAGAAAAGCCATTACCCTCTAATATCTAGAAAAGTGTAAATGGTTAGACACCAGGTGACAAGAATTGATTTTTTCATACTGTAAATCTGGCAAGAGTGTTAAATGTAGAACAGTTAGCTGGGCTATTTTATAAGTCAAATTCTACACTGATGACTGAACCTGTAGTGTTAGAGGAAATGGCTTTGAACATTAATAATGTTGTACTTCAGAGGTGGCTCAGTAGATAAGTGTTTGATACATGAGCATGGTCTTGGATACACAGCACCTACATAGAAACCAGTTGAGCATGGCTGTCCACATGTAATTCCTGCCCCCAGCATGCAGAGATGATGCAGAATGGAGTGAGCTGGCGAGCTAGACTAGTTGCCAGTGGTACAGTTTGGGTTCAACCAAAATGATGAGCCTCAATAACTAAAGTATCAACTTTGGGTCTCCATACACATGTGAACATGAACTCACACACGTATACATCTCCACACTCTCATGTAGAAATTCCCTCCATTGTATTCTGGTGGGAAATTCCTTAAGACCCAGGAAGTTCCTTAAGATTTAAGAAGTTATCAATTCACAAATCTCATGAAGTCCCTGAAGCTTACCAAATTCACAAATCCTCTGCTTCTCCAATATTATATAAGCAGGAATGGCTACCATGGAGGAGAGACTATAATCTATAGAAGTATATGCAAGTCTTCTTACAGTAAGTGACTTACAAGGGCGATTTTTGTGAGTCGCCATTCATGCTAAGGTACTGTGTTACTTTGAGTTATCCATGTTCCTTTAAGGAACCTCTCACCTTTACTCCTATAAGTAACCACAGTAAAGTCATTTGTTTGCCATTGTCAACTTTGATGGCATCATTGTTTCAATCTGACTCTGGTTCCCTAACTGGAGTGAGTAGTTGGACTACTAGTAGTAACACAATACAGAGGGAGGGGGAAGGAGGGAGGGAGGGAGGGAGAAGGAGAGGGAGAGGGAGAGAGAATATGCATATAATCATGCACACATATACCATATATACAAATTTATAATGTTGGTATGTTTTGTTTTGTTTTTAAATAATGAGTTGCTTCTGGAAGAGAGGCTGATTTCCAGAGATAGCTAAAGGAAGGAATGTTTTCCTTGTGGTTTAAGATCTAATTTTATTGAAGTTCCCATAAGAGCTTGCAGGTTTATACACACAAATTTTTTTAAAATAGTACTTGGCTAGGCAATGGTGATAATATGAAGGAGAGTGCTAGCAAAGAAAATTTTGGCCTTACGCAAAAATGCAAGTAAAGAAAACTTCTCATTCGAACCTACTTTTAGGTGACTTCCTGGTATCAACTATTCAGGTGAAATAGAAAGGGTCAGGGGAAAAACATTTGTAACAACAAATAAAACACAAGGGAAGTAATTAAAAGCTGAGCCTGGAGAAAATCTTTTTGTTTTTACTTTCTCATGGAACTGGCCAGAAGTGTTGAGAACAGAAGTGTTTCAGGGTATAGAGTTGCCAAAGAAAGCCTTCTGGGACAATATTGATAATATTCTTTTATGCTTGCAGACAGGAGCCTAGGATAACTGTCCTCTTGATAGTTCTACCTAGAAGCTGACTGAAACAGATACAGATAGCCACAGCCAAATACTGGATGGAAGTCTGGGAATACTGGGGAAGAGTTGGGGGAAGGATTGAAGGCTCTAAAGGGGATAGGAACCCCAAGGGAACACGGACAGTGTCAACTAATCTGGACCCCTGGGAGTTCTCAGAAAGCATGCATGGTGTGGTCCAAGAAACCAGCATATATGTAGCAGAGGACTGCCTTGTCTGACCTTAGTGGAAAAGAATGCACCAAATCCTGTAGGGACTTGAAGCATCAAGGTGGGGGAATGCCATTGTGGGAACCCATCCGCAGTGAGAAGAAGGGGGGGGATGGAGAGAGGGACTCTGTTAGGGGGTAACAGGAGGTGTTAATGTTTATGATGTAAAATAAAATAAAATAAATAAAGGAAGGAAGGAGGAAAGAAAGAAAGAAAGAAAGAAAGAAAGAAAGAAAGAAAGAAAGAAAGAAAGAAAGAAAGAAAGAAAGAAAAAGAGAAAATGAAAAAAAAGCCTTCTTAGTATGATAGAAGTCCAGAGGTTACTTTTGTGTGATTTAGTAAAATTCAGATCAGGGTAAAAATAAGAAAGAGGAAACAAAGAAAGGAAAAAAGGAGGAACAAAGAAAATTCAGAAATCAATGATGAAGTAAAAGGACATTAAAATAAGAAACAAACAAAAAACAAAAAACAAACAAAGCAATGTGCTACTGCCCTGGAATCCCCTGTAGAAGACCCAGAAACTGATTCTGAAAGGTGAGGAAATGGTCAAACTTTTTCTTTGACAGTAGTAACAGTATGTGTGATAGCTACACATGGGTCATACCTGGCATCTTCTTTTGTAGGACATATTCCAACAGAATCAGGTAAGGAAAAGACAACAAAGTCTAGAAGAACATAATATGCTCTGGCATATTTTATTACACATTTCAATTTATATAATTTCAATTTTATATCAGCTTTCTATTACATATATACATATATCTCTGTTTATTTTGAAATTTATTTTTTTCTCTTATTAGTACACTCAGGTTTTTAAGGGTTCAGTTGATATGTTATAACCTTTATTTAGATAGTAAGAAAAAGCTCTTACACATGTTATTCTTTTTTTGTTTTGTTTTGTTTTGGGGGGGGTAGTTAGAGACAGGGTTTCTCTGTGTAGCCCTGGCTATCCTGGAACTCACTGGGTAGACCAGGCTGGCCTCAAACTCAGAAATCCACCTGCCTCTGCCTCCCAAGTGCTGGGATTACAGGCGTGCGCCACCACTGCTCGATGCCTGTTATTCTTGACTTCAACCCTAATATCCACTTATCTTCTATTTTACATACTCATATACTTTCTATAAAATTGTTACTCTATGCTCCCTTACCCCTTACCTCACCCTTCCTTCATGTCACTACTGGAAAGTACTAAGTTCCTTTAATGAGACATTAGAAATTTTGTGTCAGTCCGTACAAAAGCAAGGGACACTATCTTTTGCTGCAGAACACTGGGGCTTAATTCAAACAATCATAGCTGTTTTGGCAGTCAACTTTCCCCTGTCTACTTTGGCATGTCTATTGTTATTCTTGTTCAGCTCATGTTTATAAAGTCATGTTGATGAGTCTTTATGGGTATAGCTCCTAATATTACTAGGAGACACAATATTATAGCAAACTCACTGTTCCTCTGACCCTTACAATGCTCCCATCCTTCCTTTTCACAGTGTTCCCCGAGCTGTAAGTGCAGGATTTATTTGGTAGATGTATCCTTTGGGACCGGGCTCTATAACTCTGCATTTTCATTGCTTGTGGTTTACCATAGTGATCTCTGTTGCAAAGGGAAGTTTCCTTGGTGAGAGATGAGGACTATAATTACCTGTGAACATAAAGACAAATATTTAGAATGTAGTTATGGATTTTGCTGGTTTCTTAATGCATCAGTTTCAGGTTCTCATTCAAGAACCAAGACTTCACTGGGTAGTTGGATACTTTTCTGGTACCAGACATGATTTCTCCCTTGCTAAGTTGATGTTAAGTCCTATTAGAAAGTTGATGGTTATTGCCAACGTATGTATGCCACTACTGCACTGTTGTCATGCCATGCTGGTCATTGGTATAGTTAATAAGTGCCATGTATGACTGGTATGGGGTTCTGATTACTACCTTCTTTGGAAGATTGCATGGCACTCTCTTGTACCATGAAGCTAGTTCCCAGTATGGAGGCTTTCAGTCAGTTCTAACTCAGGGGCTTCTGGGTCCTGTGTATGAAGTACATGATGTCTTCAGAATCAGGACTTAGAAAAGAGGGTTACTCATGTTTGGTGATGGAGTTCTTTTTAATATGTTCTTTGGATCCTGGAGGATGCAATTGTCAGCCCAGATAAATTTCATTTAAATGATTTGTGTCTATTTATAGAGAAACATATATGTATTATAAGTTTCTTATAGGTAGAGAGTAAATAGTACAGTTCTTTATGGCTTTCAGACATCCTTACTGTTGTTTTACCCTCAGCCCTTCTTCTTCTTCTATATTTATCTTTCACTCTTCCAAAAATATAGCCCTCTCTCTTTTGTCATATTTCCCCGATCAGATCACGCTTACCCTGCCATTCCCGTCTCTGGTGTTCCCCCACTCTTTCACAGCATTTCCCTTTTACTTTTCTGGTTCCTGGGTTCACTCCAGAAGGTGTACTCACATCTGAAGATCTGCAGAGATCTAGGAGTCTCTGATGATGGAGAACATGGGATATTTTTCTCTCTGGATCTGGCTTACCTCACTAAGTATGATATTTTCTACTCAATGACATCATTTTGAATGAATTATGTGTCATTGAAGAAATCACAGAGGAAGTTAAACCATTACAAGAATGACATTAAATACAGGCTACTAGAACCACTAGAGAACAGCCAAGGTTATTCTAAAAGGAAAGTGTATATTTATTAGTGCTCACATAAGCAATCAGAGAGTTTTACTATCCTTATTTGTTAGTGACTTAAGAGAACCCTCACCCAACTAGAAAGCTTTTGGATCTGATAAATATGTTCAGTAAAGTTTTAGAATGAGAAATCCATATGTAAAAACCAGTAGCTTCTGGGACTCTAGTCACAGATACTTTCAATACAAGCACTTGGGAGACAGAGGCAGGCAGATCTCTGAGTTCAAGACCAGCCTCCTGGTCTACAGTGGGTTACAGAACAGCCAGAGCTACACAGAGAAACTCTGTCTCAAAAAACAAAACAGAACAAAACATAAAAACAACATTAACAAACTTGATGAGAAAGAAATATCCTATTTACAATTACCCAAGTTCTGGAAATAAACCTAACCAAATATGTGAAAGGCCTCTGCAAAGAAAATATTTAGATACTAAACAAAAGACATTGAAGAAGATAGAAGATGATAGAAAGGTCTTTCATGCTTTTGAGTTAGCAGAACTAATATTGTGATAATTGTCAAATTTGAAAATGTAATCTACAGATTCAGTGCAATTCCCCTCAATATCCCAATGACATTTATTCACAGATATAGAGAAAAATATGTAAAGGTTATAAAGAAATGTGAAAGACCATGGATAGTAAAAAACAAATCTAAGGGGGGAAAATAAAGCCTACAGCCAGCACTGTTACATCACCTAACTTCACAGTATACTGAAAAATGAAGAGAAAAATACAGGATGATTCTGGCACAAAAATAGACTTGCTAAGCAGTGGACCAGAACAGAAGACCCAGAGGTAAACCAACACGAGTACAGACAGACACCTAACATTCGAGATGGTGTTGAAAACACGCACTAGAAAAAAGACATCTTACTCAATAAACAGAGTTGGCAAAACTGGATATCCACTGGAAGAAGAATGAAACTAGATTACTATCTCCCATTCTGCCCGAAATCAGTTCAAATTGGATTCAAGACAAGGAGTTAATATCCAAGAGATATAAAGTATAAAGATTAAATACTGTACCCTCCACTGCTCATCAATAAGTGAGATAAGGACACGAACAGGAAATTCTTTTAAAAAAAGAAATACAAATGTTCAATAAAAGTTGGGAAAATATTAATGTTAAGATGAAAATTACAGCTACATTGAGATCCAATCCCATCCCAGAATCTGTATCATCAAGGAAACAAATAACAGCATATATTGGAGAGAATGTACGTGAGGAGAGAATGATTTTAACTCACTATTAGGAATGTAAACTGGTGGTGACAGTATAGAAATCAGTGTGGAAGTTAAAAAATACTAAACTAAAAATAGGATGGCTATGTGACCTTGTTAAACCTCACTTCCGCATGTACCCAGAAGATTCTTTAACTTTCCACAGAGATATGTGTACAACCACATTTATTGCTTCTCTTTTCACAATACCAAGGAAACAGAATCATCTCAGATGTCTGTCAACAAGATAGATAATGAAAATGTGCTACATATACACAATGGAATTTTATTCAGCTGTAAAGAAAAATGAAGTTATGAAATTTTCAGGCAAATAAATGGAACTTGAAAATATATTAAACGGGGTAATCTAGGCTCAGAAACACAAATAGCTCATGTTCTCACTCATATACAGACCATAGTTTCTGAATGTTAAATCTGTGTATTAGTGGAAGTGTGACTAGAGGTCAGGGAACTAGAAAAGTGAATGGGAGGAACAAAAAAAGAAGAGGTGTTAAGGGAGGGGGAGTGTTCAGGGCATCAGAGTACAGGAGAGGAAGAACTAAAGAGGGAAAATGCAATGGAATGTGTGGGCAGAAAGATGGGGGAGGGGGAGTAGCCAGGGAATTGTATTTGAACTGAACATTTACAGACATTTGTCTTGCTGTTATTTCCTCAATACTACATTTATTTAGCACTGATGTTGTAAGAAATTCTACAAATAATGATAAAAACAAATTGCCAATGACACTAAAATCAAAGCTTCAAAAACCTGGGACAAAATGGTATCCACACCATATTAAAGATAGTAAGTCTGGTAAAGTAGGCATTTTGGTTGAAAACTATGAAAACTGATGTAATTAATTCTTAAAGTTGGTGAAATATCCTTTATTAGTGGACTTAAAAACTAAATTATGAAATGTCGATACTTTCAAAACAGACCCAAGATGGAGCTTTTGCAGATATCAAAAAGATAAGAAGTTAGAATGGCTAAAACAATTTTTGCAGAGAACAAGATATGGATATTTAGAATGAGCAACTGTAGTGACAGGAGCCAAAGCATGTGTCTGTGAGGTTGTCAGATCCTTATAACTGGCTTTACAGACAGTAGTGAACTGATATGTGGGTGCTGGGTATTGAACCTAGGTTCTCTGGAAGAGCAGTCAAAGCTCTTAACCCCTCAGCCATCTCTCCAGTTCTTTGTTTTTCACAAATGCACACAGATAGATGCAGGCAAAACCCCAATGTACATAAAATGAAAAAGAAGCTATATTTTTATTTCTAGCAATAATTAAGAGATCAATGGGATGCAGTGTAGCTCAACATAGGCTTGCTTAGCTTAGCATGCCTAAGGTGCTGTCTGGGTTTGTTCTCCAGGACGGCAAGATCATATAAAAAGGATAAGTGAAGAGAATATTTCCACAAAGAAATGGAAGTGTTTAATAAAATAAATTACAGTTTGATACAATGTACAAGTATAAATAGAGCATTAAAGCTAGTTTTTGAAGACATACACTCTCTCTCTCTCTCTCTCTCTCTCTCTCTCTCTCTCTCTCACACACACACACACACACACACACACACACATACACACACACACACATGCACACACACGTGTGTGTGTGTGTATATATAAAACTAAGAAAATAATTACCTATTCAGTTGTAGTATATGTCTCAATACGACACCAAGTTACTTGTATCATATGATTTTATTTGACCAGACTGCAAGTAAATTAGAAATTAATCACAGGAAATGATTACTAGAAAGTTCCTAAATGTAGGAAATTACACTGCCAAATAATTGGAAGTCAAAGGAGAAATTAAAACTAAATTAGAAAATGCAAATGAACAATAGAAAATACATTTTAAAAACCTATGAATTACACATAAGTCAGTAGAAGACAACTGTGGATTCTATATATTTAGTGGAAAATGGAAAATTATAAAATAAAAGGTATAAGGATATTCCTTATCTGATATAAGGTGTCTAAAACATTCTTTACAGAAGTTCAAATATTCATTAAAAAGTGGAAAATATTTCTAGAGATCATGAAGAAGAACAAAATTGTCTATTATTACCACTTCTAGGCTTCAATGTACTGAATCTGACTATAGGAATAAAATACAATGTTAAATTGAAATAAAATATTGTAAATACATAAGGAACAGAAAGAAGGGGCATAGCTGTCATTTCTTTCCAGTAATAGAAGATACCCCAAGTATATACAATCAGTATAGAGAAATCATTAAAGAGGACAGCAAATGGGACAGAAACAAAATCTGTTCATAAAATAATTGCATTCAACAAGATATTGTACATATTAAAATGTCATCATAGAAAACAAAACTAATGCCATCATAGAAAACAAAACTTCAAATAGAGCTAAATTCAGTGAATGATGTATATTTTATGATAAAACTATGAAACATTGCTGAAGATAGATATAATGCAAGCATTATATCTACAAATCAGAAGACATTGTAAGATACCAATTCTCATCAAATTAAAGCAGAACCTTTTTGCAATCCAAACCAACTTCTAATAAACACATTTATAGGAAATGATATACCAACTATAAAATTCATACAAAACTGAAAAGTATCTGGTATAATCAGGAAAATCTTGAAGGAAAACTTCAGTTAGAGACTATATATCACTATATTGCAAGGCCCCAAAGCTATAGAAATTGAGGTAATGTCATTTGTTAGAAGGACAAAGATCAATGAAAGAAAATAGAATACAGAAAGAACAGAAAGCTCTAGTAGAAAACATGAGAATGTTAAGGCCATAGGATACACAGATTTTATGCTTTTTATTAATGTTTTGGGTATTTGGGTGAGTATCACATCTGAACCCATGCCATGTTTGTAGGTCAGAGGACAACTTTTTTGAGTCGGGTCTCTCTTTCCACCTGGCTTTGAAGGCAATGTCTCTCGTTCCTTGCATATCCTAAGCTAAGTGGACCAAGAGCTTCCAATTGAGTCTCCTGTCTCTGCCTTCCCCATCTCCCTGTGGAACTAGTAGGATAACAGGTGGAAACCTTGGCACTTTGCTCCTTTTTTAAGCCTAGGCTCTAGGGACTGAACTCAGGGTATCAGACTTGGCTGGCAAGTGCTTTTATTCACTGAGCATCATCTTAGGCATCATGAGCCCTAGATAAATATTTCTGAATTGCAACACACACACACACACACACACACACACACACACACACACACACACACACAAAGAAATAATAATTTAAAAATGACAAATGACTTTTTGACATTAAAAAGTCATGTTCAAAATATCATCATTAAGGTCATCAAAGTGTGGAAAAAGGATACCATAAAATTGAAAAGCAACAAAGTGAGAGTAAATGTCTGTGTTTCATGTATCAGATAAATGAACTACATGTGAAATGTATAAACAATTTTCTGAAGTTAGTACAATTCATCAAACAATAATTCATCAAAATAAAAAAATAATTCATCAAAATAATAATAAAATTATTATTCCATGATGTAATTCCCAGTACCCAAGAATCTAAGGCAGAAGAATTATTGCTAGTTTGTGGCCAAGCCTGGCTATAATGAGAGTCCCAAATCAGCCTAGGTTACAGTGTGATATCCTTTCCCCAAATTGCAGAAGGAGGAGGAAGAGGAGGGAGGAAAAATAATACAACAATCTATGTGCACCATGTTAGAATTTGAATTTCTACAATACAATTGTATCATAAGTATATGAAATTAAAAGCAGGAGTTTTAGCCCTCACTTAAGTCCCCACAAGATATTACATGAACAACTACTTCTCACTAATAATTTTCTTCTCGGTCAATAAATGATTACCCAGATATAGAACATCATGGTCTTGGCTTAGTTCAACACTGTGGTGCCTACACAGGCCTTTCAGCCAAGAGACACATGCTTACTATTGTGACACTCCCCACACACACATCAAATGATGCACATCTCTTTTCTCTCTCCCTTTCTGGGAACCATTGCAGAGGAATCTCACAGTCTAATTTTAGCCACCTCAACGGCTATCAAAGTGCCTAAAAATGAATCCTGGGTTCCTCACTCCCGAATCCTGCCTTGCAGACCAAAGAATAAACTCAAAAAAGAGATTAATTAAGAGATACTTATGTTACCAGGCAGTGACTGTGTACACTTTTAATCCCAGCCCTTGGGGGAGGCAAAGGCAGACAGATCTCTGTGAGTTTAAGGCTATCCTGGTGTACATCACGAGTTCTAGAACAAAGAGATCTACACAGAAAAACCCTGCTTCCACAAACAAAACCAGAGAGGATGGGGGGGGGGGAGGGGGCTCATGTGAATCTATCTAAAGAATACAACGGACTTTAAATCTGACATTTAAAAATGTTATTTGTTCTGGCTTCTCCTGGCTCTCTGACTAGCACTTGTAATGCTAATCTTTGCATTAACTTAGGCCTGTGCCATTCAAGGAGTTTGATTTTCTTTTCTCTCTGCCTTCTCAGTTGGCATTCTTCTTGTTGTCTCTATCCAGGCCTTAGTCAAGGACTTCTTTTCCTCCCTATACCTGGCTAGTATTCAGATGGCTCTTAACACAATTTCCAATTTCTAGACCCCCTGAAAGAGTACGCTAACTGCCACACTTAATGACCCAAATGGTAGTAAGAACTGATATTTATCCATCCCTCAGTTTCCTAAGTTTCTCTTCAAATCATGGGCAGTCGAGGACAGGAATAGAAATGGGTCAGGCAGTTTAGGGGTAGGGTATTAATCCATTGATTCTTATCCTCTGTTACAAGCCAAAAAAAATGTCCTTGATCCTGTCTAGCTGATGGCCAGAAATTACAGAAGTATTTGGGAACCAGAACACTGGCCTGAAAATCTGAGCTGGGTATGGTGGTGCAGGCGTTTAATCCCAGCACTCAGGAGGCAGAGACAGGCAGATCTCTATGAATTCCAAGACAGCTTTTGCAGACAGGCTATGCAGAGACCTTGCCTCAAAACAAGACAAAAGAAAACAAAACAAAAATCCTAACAATGTTAGGGTTTCTGATTGCCTCTTTGGAGGGTGTGTGTGTGTGTGGGGGGGTGTATGTTGCATTTGAGTTGATCAGGGCTCTGTGGAGGCCAATTAGAGACAATTATTTCTTCCATTTGGGTGGGGGTCTACTGTTTCAGATTATCCAATTATAAGATAAAGAATACAGGTATGGAGGACAATCATCTGGCTAACAGATCCCCCCCCACACACTTCCTGGAAATCAGCACTACCCCTAGGAAGGAGGGGTTATCCCTAGGGAGGCAAACCTACTTTAAGCTGCTCTACAGAGACAGGACTAATCATCCTTTTAATAAGATCACTTGTCTTTCTTTCTAAGAATTCCTACTCCTAATAGTTACAGAGCTGCAGCCATATAGCTTCGTAAGTCAGTACACTCAGAAATATTTAACTACCTTTTCCTCTTTCTCCTCACTAAGCGCTAATAGGTTAGTTGTCTGTCCACCATGCGGCCGACCTCCACACTGGCTTGCCCTACATTGTATGTTTTTTCTTCCCTTTTTCTTCTCCACCTTCCTCCTCTGGGCAGATGCTGAGATTTATAGCTTGCCACGCCAAAGCTTTTCTTTAAAAGTCTAATAAAATTTTCCTCAAGCTTTAAAAATATCAAAAGAATGTTAGCCCCAAGAGAAAATAAAATCAAAATCACAAAGATATACTATTTCAGACCCACTATGATGGCTATAAGCAAAATGAGGAGGAAAAGAAATACAAGAAAATAAAAAAATTTAGTGGGAACATGAAAAAACTGGAACCCTCATATATTGTCAGAGCCACTTTGGAAAATAATCTGGCATGGCAGCTCTTTATACATTTAAGCACAGAATCAAAATATGAGCCAGAAAGTCCTACATATTTTCTCAAGATTAATTAAGGCATGTCTAAATTATCACATACAAGAATATTCATAACAGTATTATTCTAGTAATTAAGTAGAGGAAACATGCTTTCATGAGATTGATATACAAAAGTGATATGTTTACCCAAAGGAATATTAGTTAGTCATAATAAGTAATGAAATACTGACAAACTCTGTAACATGAGTAGGTCTTATTTATTGTAAGTGAAAGAAACCAGATTCAAAAGATTGAATTTTGTATGATTGTATTTATATAAAGTATCAGAAAAGGCAAATAATAGAGACAGGGAGGAGATTAGTAGGCATTAGGAGATAATGGAAGTACTTGCTAATGGGAAAGGTTTGCTTTTCTCTGTGATGATGAAAGTGTTCCACAATTTATAGTAGTGATATTAAACTTTAAAAAGATATCAAATTTTACTTCCAAATTGTGAAGGATATGAATTATTTCTCAAGAAGACTAACTTAAAAATAAGTCACTGATTAAAAAGCAAGCAATAAGATTGTGAAATGCATCTGCATTGTATATATCTGACAAATAACTGTACCAAATATATACAAAGAAAGCCTTTAGGTTAGTAACAAAAATAAAGCATGCGTGTGTGTGTGCGCGTGCACACACACATACACACACACACACACCAAACAGATTGAAGAAATAGCTTTTTGTGACATTTGGGGATTGAACTAAGTTTCTTGCATATGTTACTGATATGCTAATGAACTACATTCCAAGCCCCACTTTGGTTTTGATTTTTTTAAATTTTTTTTATTCGATATAATTTATTTACCTTTCAAATGATTTCCCCTTTTCTAGCCCCCCACTCCCCGAAAGTCCCGTAAGCCCCCTTCTCTTCCCCTGTCCTCCCACCCACCCCTTCCCACTTCCCCATTCTGGTTTTGCCGAATACTGCTTCACTGAGTCTTTCCAGAACCAGGGGCCACTCCTCCTTTCTTCTTGTACCTCATTTGATGTGTGGATTGTGTTTTGGGAATTCCAGTTTTCTAGGTTAATAACCACTTATTAGTGAGTGCATACCATGATTCACCTTTTGAGTCTGGGTTACCTCACTTAGTATGATGTTCTCTAGCTCCATCCATTTGCCTAAGAATTTCATGAATTCATTGTTTCTAATGGCTGAATAGTACTCCATTGTGTAGTATATGATATGCTAATGAACTACATTCCAAGCCCCCCTTTGGTTTTGATTTTTGAGGCTAGACCTCACTAAATTTCTTAGTGTGCCTTTGAAAAATATAACTCAAGTAGGCAATGAATTTAATATAATATTCCTTCCTCAGCCTCCCCAGTAAGTTGGCACATGTCAGCCTGAGTCACCAAGGTGACTTCTTCTGGGTAAAGAGAGTTTACAAAAGAAATTTCATCAGTATGTGATGGAAAAGTGATTCTTATCAACTGGTAGTCTCGGAGAAGTATACATTAATCCAGGAGCAAGAAAGCACCCAGTGGATTGGATCTAATTAAAGATATTGACAATAGTAATTGTTGAGAAAGATATGAAAGAACAGTAACTTCCTTAGAACACACTTGGGAGAGGTAAAAATATATGGTCACTTTGACCATTTGAAATAATTTATTATAGCTACTCATAGGTCTAACATACAATTTATAATGTATTAACTTCAGTTTTTCTTTCTTTTTTTTTGTACTATTTTTGGTTTTTGGTTTTTGAATTTGTATTGACACGGTTTTTCTGTGTAAAAGCCCTGGTTGTCCTGAAAATCACTTCATTGATGAGGCCTGCCTCTGCTGCCCGGGTGCTTGGGATTATAGGTATGCACCACCACCACCCAGCTGAATGACTTCACTCTTGAACACACCCGCACGCACGCGCGCGCACACACACACACACACAGACACACACACAAACACTATATATATATATATATATATATATATATATATATATATATATATCCTAATAAGTGAATATGAAACACACAAGTACTACTTATAACATCTTTCCTTATATTATTCTGCTGATGTAATATTTATAATGATACTAAACTAAAACTAACATAAATATTCAACATATAATATTGACAAATTGGTGATGGGGATCAGTCAGTAAAGTGTTTGCTATGCAAATATTAGAACGTGGGTTTGAGTCCTCAGAACCCACAAAAAAGTCAGATGTGCTAGCATGACATTTTGATTCTAGTGCTGATGAGTAGAGGTAGACAGAGCCCCAGGAGTTGTTGACCAGCCTGACTAACTGCATCAGTAAATACTATAGGAGGAAAACCAATGTCAACAAACCAGACCCCCCCCCAGAGATCCCAGGGACTAAACCACCAACCAAAGTGTATACGTGGGTGGGTCCATGGCTCCCACTACATATGTAACAAAGGACTGCCTTATCTTGCATCACTGAGGGGAGAAGCTTGGTCCTGTGGAGGTTTATGCCCCAGAGAAGGGGGATGCTAGAGGACTGAAGTGAGTGGAGGAGCACCCTCTTAGATGCAAGGGGGTGGGAGGGGGTGGGGAAAGAGTTCATGGAAGGGAGACCAGGAAGGGGGATAACATTTGAAATGTAAATAAATAAAATAATTAATAGACAAAAAATTTTCAAAACTACTGTGTTCAGTTAGAGTTTGCATCTCAAAGCAGACATGGAGGATAATGGAAAGTACCTAATGCCACCTCTTAACTCTACATGCAGATTCAATGCACACATTTGCATATAACATGAACACATATGCATCTACCCAAACCTGACAAAGTAAATAGAAATTTATTCATATAATGCACTTTTACATAATGATGAATTGAAATTAATAATAAGGACCACATATATTATAGTACAGTAACAATGAATTCCACAAATAGTATAGTGAGCATAAGAAGCCAAATTCCAAGCCTGTCTGTAGCATTCAGTAACAGAACAACCGTGAAGCCCCAGGTTAAATCCTCAGAATCAGAGAAATGAAAAAGAAAGCAACAGGGCATGACTATTCAAAATCAGCACACTGCATGACTGCATCCTATATGGATTTAAAAATTGTTAATTAATTACTGATATTAGAATGGTAGCTTCCTTTGGTATATACATACATACATACATACCAAGTATTACAGAAAGCTACAAATGTTTTTAAACTTAACATGCTAGATATATACACTTTTGAGGTTTATTTTTATGTGTATGAGTGTTTGCCTAATGGTATATATGTGCATCATGTATGTGCATGGTGCCCACAAATGTCAGAAGGAGTCAGATTCCCTTGCACTAGAGTTACTGATAGTTGTGAACCAGTATGTGGGTGCTGGGAAATGAACCTTGATGTTCTGCAATAGCAAGAAGTTCTTTTAACCATTGAGCTATTTCTTCAGCCCAAGGCATATATTTTTTAATTAAGTGTACAAATAAAGCTAATATTTTATTTTATATAGTTTGGTGTCATGTCTCATTTTAATCTATTTATATTTAGAATATATTCATCAACTTCATATATATGTATACATAAAAGCATTGTATATTAATATATATTCATATAAATATATAAAATGTAACTTCATGGGCCCTACCACTTTCTCAAATCACCCCTCTCCCACCTTTATGTACTCTCTTTCCTTTAATATCCTTTTGTTACCCACTTAGTCTAATGAGTGCCACCAGCTGGAATGTTGATTGATCTTATTGGCAGCACCTTGTACAGGTCTTATGCAGACTACCACAATGGTAATTGGTTCATGATTGTAATTGCCTATTATGTCCAAAAGACAGCGTTTCGTAGGACTTCTCCCCTACCCCCCCCCCCAACTCTTACTTTCTTTTTGCTCTCGTTTCCATGGTGTTTCCTGACCTTGGGGGCAGTGGGCTGGTGGCGGTGAGCTTAGATAGTCATCTCTTTGGGACTGAGTGAGCACTCAGCAATTCTGAGCTTCTGTTGTTATTGTTGTTGTTGTTGTTGCACTTTAAATTTCCCTTTTATATTTTTGGTTAATAGTACTTTGATATATGTTTTGTAAGATTTGTTTTTCCTAGCCTATGAATTTTTTTAGAAAGTTATATGTAGTAGAACGTGTACATTTGAGTGTGGGTGAGGGCAGAATAGGGTATGTTTCCCCTTGAGCTAGAGTAACAGGTGGTTGTGAGTCTCCTGACCTCTGGTCCTCTGCTGAGCCTCCCCTCCAGATCACTGTGGATAGTGATAGGGGACCATGAAGTTAAATTTTATATATTTTATATAAATATATTTATTTATATATACAATGTTTTTATGTATACATAGTCATCTGCATTATCAGCTGCAGAACAGAAAGTTTTCACTTTAATGAAATTCAAATATCATTTTTTCTTTTATATATTCTCTTTTGTTGTTGTATCTAAGGAGTTGTCAAGCTAATGACCATACAGATTTTCTACTATATCTTCTTGTAGATAGGTTTGCATTTTACATTTCCAAGGTTTGACCTTTAGTATAGTTTTATTTAATTCTGTTAAATTTTGTTTCTGCTCTTATAGTGCTGAGTATACAAATTCAGTATACAATCTGAGTATACTGAGTCTCAGTTATCAATTGCTTGTTTTAAAACTTTGTCAGTAAAAGTTTATTGAGTGAAAAATAGGTGACCACAGAAAAATGATTTTGCTTCCATGTCTAAGGTATCTGGAAATACCAGTTGTCTGAAATAACCTTATTAACTTTTTGTTTGGTAGAAGATATTCAGAATGTATTGGTATTAAAGCTTCTCATATTGAAGTTTTATTATCATAAATTACAGAGATAATATTTTTTCAGTCACATTCAATAAGTGTGCTCAAGAGAGTCAATTTTCCTTTTGGTATGTTTGGAGAAGACAGATTTATATTTAAACTACTATTAAATTATGCTCAAACATTTGAAGTTCCAGATTTATGTTTGAGGATTCTAACTCTTTCCACTTTGAGAATCTCTAGAGCCTGACTTTCTGTTCTCTGTCCATTCTCCAGAAACAAATGTCTAATTTCATATAGTTTGGTATGTGGTACCAACTTCAGAGTTTCTATAGCCCTGCTAATTCTAGGTTGTCAACTTCTTAAACCATTAGCATAACCTCATTATGATTAAAACATTAAAAGAATTAAGATATTTTTAAATATTTGGTTTAAAATGTTGTTATTTGATTCAGATGGAGGAAAAGTTTGAAGATACAGAGTTATAGTTATTAAAAATGCAATTTAATGCAACTTCAAGGGGCTAGTAAATAAACTGGTTTCTGTTTTCCTATATTTTGTTTGCATTAAAAATGATCTCATTGTTCATAGTTTTCTTTTTTTATTCGATATATTTTTTATTTACATTTCAAATGATTTCACATTTTCAAGCCCCCACTCCCCGAAAGTCACATAAGTCCCCTTCCCTCCCCATTTTCTCCCATCCACCCCTTTCCACTTCCCCGTTCTGGTTTTGCCTTATACTGCTTCACTGAGTCTTTCCAGAACCAGGGGCCACTCCTCCGTTCTTCTTGTACCTCATTTGATGTGTGGATTATGTTTTGGGTATTCCAATTTTCTAGGCTACTATCCACTTATTAGTGAGTGCATACCATGATTGATCTTTTGAGACTGGGTTACCTCACTTAGTATGATGTTCTCCAACTCCATCCATTTGTCTAAGAATTTCATGAATTCATTGTTTCTAATGGCTGAATAGTACTCCATTGTGTAGATATACCACATTTTTAACATCCACTCTTCTGTTGAGGGATACCTGGGTTCTTTCCAGCTTCTGGCTATTATAAATAGGGCTGCTATGAACATAGTAGAACATGTATTCTTATTACATGGTGGGGAATCCTCTGGGTATATGCCCAGGAGTGGTATAGCAGGATCTTCTGGAAGTGAGGTGCCCAGTTTTCAGAGGAACCGCCAGACTGATTTCCAGAGTGGTTGTACCAATTTGCAACCCCACCAGCAGTGGAGGAGTGTTCCTCTTTCTCCACATCCTCTCCAACACCTGCTGTCTCCTGAATTTTTAATCTTAGCCATTCTGACTGGTGTAAGGTGAAATCTCAGGGTTGTTTTGATTTGCATTTCCCTAATGACTAATGAAGTTGAGCATTTTTTAAGATGCTTCTCAGTCATCCGAAGTTCTTCAGGTGAAAATTCTTTGTTTAGCTCTGTACCCCATTTTTAATAGGGTTATTTGATTTTCTGGGGTCTAACTTCTTGGGTTCTTTGTATATATTGGATATTAGCCCTCTATCTGATGTAGGATTGGTGAAGATCATTTCCCAATTTGTTGGTTGCTGATTTGTCCTTTTGATGGTGTCCTTTGCCTTACAGAAACTTTGTAATTTTATGAGGTCCCATTTGTCAATTCTTGATCTTAGAGCATACACTATTAGTGTTCTGTTCAGAAACTTTCTCCCTGTACCGATGTCCTCAAGGGTCTTCCCCAGTTTCTTTTCTATTAGCTTCAGAGTGTCTGGCTTTATGTGGAGGTCCTTGATCCATTTGGAGTTGAGCTTAGTAAGAGGAGACAATGATGGATCAATTCACATTCTTCTGCATGCTGACCTCCTGTTGAAACAGCACCATTTGTTGAAAAGGCTATCTTTTTTTCCATTGGATGTTTTCAGCCCCTTTGTCGAGGATCAAGTGGCCATAGGTGTGTGGGTTCATTTCTGGATCTTCAATCCTGTTCCACTGATCTGCCTGCCTGTCACTGTACCAATACCATGCAGTTTTTAACACTATTGCTCTGTAGTATTGCTTGAGGTCAGGGATACTGATTCCCCCAGAATTTCTTTTGTTGTTGAGAATAGTTTTAGCTATCCTGGGTTTTTTGTTATTTGAGATGAATTTGAGAATTGCTCTTTCTAACTCCATGAAGAACTGAGTTGGGATTTTGATGGGTATTGTGTTGAATCTGTATATTGCTTTTGGCAAAATGGCCTTCTTTAGCTATATTAATCCTGAAAAATATGGAATGCTTCACGAATTTGTGTGTCATCCTTGCACAGGGGCCATGCTAATCTTCTCTGTATCATTCCAATTTTAGTATATGTGCTGCCGAAGCAAGCAGCATAGTTTTTTTTAAAGCCACATTTTAATTTTGGAGCGGCCATGGCTCATCATAAAAATTAATCCAGACTGGAGTAGGTAGAGAAAACATATCATTACTGAAAAACATCAATTTTCTGACAATCTGTACTATCAACTTCATTTTCTTTCTTGTTGAAGATTAGATTATAAGCAACAACTTTGAAATTTTTGGCATTATTAATTGCTTCATATTTTATAAGAAAGCCTCTTAATTATGGGTCTGTTTATTTGTATATTTAAACTGTTATTGAACCTTGTTGAGTTATCTTTTTCCATAGCTGAGGTAAATTAGAAGTGCTGTAATAAAGCAGTATTGATAATTTCTATAGATTATAGGGCTTAATTTTTAAAGTGTAAAGGTTTTCTCCCTTCTAGCCACTCCAAGCTACCTTGCTTATGTCTCTCTGACTCTCAAGTTGATAGCTTCTTTTTATTTGATCCATTTTTTAAAAATTCTTTTTATACAAATGGTTTCAAGGCTGACCACTCCTTCTTGCAGAAGCCATCCACTGCCTTCATTCTATTTTTGTAATGCCACTTTGGAAATTCACTTGTCTTTGTAATTACTAAGAAACCTCAACTTTTCCAACAGTGACTCGATGAAACTAGAAGGCAGAAAAAGACTTTAAAGGTGGGGAGAAATTAGTAGAACACAAGTGGTATGAAAATGGCAGCGGAAATTCTGGGGTGGAAAAGTTGGAGCAGAGATTGGAGCAGAGAGAAGAGGTTGAGGAATAGGGGACGAAGAGCAACCACAAGAAAGAAAACGCGTAGTGCTAGCCATCAGTACCTGGTCATGGGGTTATAATAAATGTTCACTTTTTTTTAAAAAAATGTACCAGCGCAGAAATGGTTAAGGCTTAAATATATAAGAAATGATTTTTATTCATCAAAAGAATATTATCTTAAAGGTGGCATTTTTGTTAGCCACATAGCAGCAAAATTATATAAAAAAAGTTTTATGGAAAGTAAGTCTAAAGGTCAAGTGTATTCAAGGGAAAACAGAAATGTGAACATTGATGAGAACGGCGTGCTCTTATCTCTGTTGGAAGTAGCTTTGATAAAGTTATATTACACATTCCTACTGACATTTGGATGTTCTACTTCTGTGATGATATATGGGGATAAAGTATCAGAAAGGTGACGGTTTCCAAACAGATTTCAGTTAATATTGACAAGATTATGGTAGTATGGTAATGGGACCTACCTGATCAGAAACATTTTTATAGATACAGAGGCTCATTAATATTTAGGAAAAGTTTGTCATAAACGTATACTGGAAAACAAGGGTTTTAGAATGTTTATGTATAGAAATATGTCACAGAATGCCAGTTTTCTTAGATGAACTTCTTTCTATGGGGGCATCCATGCATATAAAGAAGTGGTAGAGGACTTGGAGAAGAGAAGGGAGACAGAGTTGCCTTCTACCAGTTTACATCTTACGCTTCAACATATATTCCAGGACTCATCTTCATGTTGTTCATTTTGTTAAGCAACTAATTATGGAAGTAAATCCTTAAAGGATTTTAATGGATTTTGTTATCTGGGGAAATTGTCAGTCCTATTTTTGCTAAACTTTCATGGCTTTCAAGACATTTGAATAAATGCCACCTGACTAGAACTCGCTACCTTAGCTGCTGGAATTTGGATATCTATAATTTGGTATTGCAAATGTAAGTTCTATTATCAATTCTCTTTAGTAGCTTCCTCAGCGAGGGTCAAGGAACCAGCATGCTTCTTTGGGTCTTTATACTGCCACACACTCACACTTGGTCCATCTTTTACATGTTATAATTATGAAGTGGACCCAGTGATTCTCTATGCCATTTCCTGATATTGTCATTTTCTTTTTTGCACAGGGTTTTACTTTATAGCACAGACTGACCTCAGGCTGGCCTCAAACTTATAATAATTGTCTTGTCACAGATGATTTCTTTCAAATGATTTTATTATCATCAGCCAACTAGGATAACCTAGTTAGACTGATTCTTTAAATAGATTGCATTTTACTTATCTGTGTATTTACAATTTCTTTTCACTCTGCCACTTTATCAAGCTTCTTTTGCTTGCCATGCCTTGGAGAGCGCAAGTTTTGTGTATAATCTTAGTCTTTCTGAAACGGATTTATAAAGCATTCTTGTTAGGCTGAACTTCATTGAAGTATGTTTTAAAAAAATTCTCAATAGCAATACTTCATCACATTATCCTAAAATAGAAAGATGAAATGATAGGTATTGCTAGTTTTCTTCAGTGTTCTCTATAGGTGTTTCTGAACCTATCAATACCATATTGTTTGTTTTGAGTAAAAATCACGTCCAAGTGGATCAAGGACCTCAAAATTAAACCAGATACGCTCATTCTAATAGAAGAGAAACTGGGAAAGAGCCTTGAATTCATTGGCACAGGGGGAAAATTCCTGAACAGAACTCCAACGACTCAGGCTCTAAAATCAACAATTGATAAGTGAAATCTCATGAAACTGTAAAGCTTCTGTAAGGCAAAGGACATTATCAATAGGACAAATCTGCAACCTACAGATTGGGGGAAAAATCTTCACTAACCTCACATCTGATAGAGGGCTAATATCCAAAATAGTTAGAGAGCTCAAGAAGCTAACCACCAAAACCCCAAACAACCCAATCAAAAAATGAGGTAGAGGACTAAACCGAGAATTCACAACTGAGGAATCTCAAATGGCTGAGAATAAAGAGTGGGATGAGGATCTTTGGGAGCAGGGACCAGGGAGGGGAAATGGCTGGAATGTAAATAAATAGAATAATTTTTAAGAGCTCATTATATCAGAGTTGCTGTTTTATGCAAACTTTAATTGTAATTGTCTCCCTGTTAAAATACTTGACTTGTGCATTTATGAGTAGATGAAAATTTCCAAATATCAATACTGATTGGATTATATACTCTGAAAATTATTTTATGCTTGGGAAGTGTTATTAGTAACTATACGCTACTAACTTTATTTGTATACCTTACATTAAAAGAAATTATTCCTTTCCACTCAGAATTTCTGTTGCCCTTTTCTTGTCTAATTGTATGCCAATAGTATATGTATAACTACATACAAACAGCAAAATACGCCTTTGTATCTGCAACATTTTGGCCTCAACTAATTTCAGAATGCACAAGATTGTAATACAAGTGAATATGTAGAGGATCTCCGCAATGATTACTGACGAAGAATTTTCATTGTGTGAGGTGTTGTAAAAAAAAAATCGAGACATCATTAACATAATGTACATCAGTAATCTGCAAATACTATAATATTTTATGTAAGTGTCTTGAACATTCTCAGATCATGGTATCCGGGATGCACAGGGTCTATTATTTCTCCATGCATCTAGGCTGGGCCTTTATGGAATGTGTAAGGGGCCTGGTACTTTTAGTGGCTAATTTTTCTCCTACTAGGCTAGTTAAGAGTTTGTTACAAATCCTTCCCTACATGCTGGCCTACATTTTCATTCAGCTATTTTTCCTTTAAAACTTCCAGAAAAATCACAAAACTCTGTATTTATATTGCATTCTTACTTATTTTTAACTCCCTATATATGTCAATTGTTCATTTTAAAAATTGTCATCCTAGATTGCCCCCAATTTTCTTTGTTCCTCTTTCATGGCCATGGCCCACTTTCCATGCTTTTCTTTAGTTTCTTTTACTCTTGTGGGATCTATACTAGCCAGCCTTTTCTCCTAGATTGCTTTATTGATTTTCTTTTCTTTTCTTTTTTTTTTTTTTAAATAAATAGATGATTCCCGGTGACATTTTGTTCAAGAGATGCCTAGTCTTTCTATGTTACTTCAGTTCTTTAGATTCTGGAGAATTTGGGGTGTCCACTCTTTTCTTTATGTGAAATAAGTAATACACTAGAAAATAATTAGCTTACAAATTTGGGCCTTCAGTTTCTATGTGGAGCATTACAATGGGCCACTTCAATTGGATTGTCTTAAGTCTTCATATTCAAATGTGCAATGGCCTATCCCTTTGAACTGTTATTACTTGAGGGTGACCCAGCAGACAAATAAATGATCATGATTTAATTTCAGGTTTCATTTTTATCACATATATATATATATAATTGTCTGCACTGGAGAGTCACACCTGCTAATATCTAATTCACCAATATAACTTCCCCCTAATGTATCTCAGTAATATATTTACTCTCTATAGGATCCTATCTAATCATACTGATGCTCATAAATAGAACTTTTCCTAAGTCAGCCCACCGATTTAAAGGATCATTTTCTTCTCAGCACTACAATTACTGCCTTGATGAAGATGCGTTGGATACCGTTTTGTATCTGCAATTTCCACTTTTATTGACAGAAACCTGACTTATTCCAGAGAAGCCAAAAGCTATGGCTGAACTTTTAGCTTGAAGATAGCAGGTCATAATAATTAGTGGTGTTCAGAGTTGAAACTCTATCTTGAAGTGCTACATTTAATTATACTGTTTTGAAAACGTCATTTAAATGGTTTAATAGTCTAGACACCTCATAATTGTTAGGAAAAAGATTAATATGTCCAAGGTGTTCAACATGTTTCCTCTAGAACTTCACTTAGATTTTATGAACTCATAAAATACTAGCTCTTAAGACAGCCATACAGACTGTCAAATTCATATATAGGTTTTCAAAAATGACTATCACAGTCTCCTTCAAAGTTCAAGGGGTTGTTCGACTTCACTACAGCTAGTGAAGTAAAGCTACAGATCGGACACACATGTTCTAATCTAACCCCTGCTGCTTTCATTATTTTTGTTATTCAAATCAGTCACTAGTCCTACACACTCTTCTGAAGATTTTAAGTATTTCCATATTTAATCACTGCATGACCTCAAGGAATAGGTCCAACTTTACACATGAGAACTGGAATGTTGGAAGATGATAAGAAGATGATGTGAATAGTCGAATAGATGTGATATTATTATTATTATTAGTGTCTAAAATATAGTACTGGGGAGAAAAATCAGCAATACCAGAAGCCAGTTCAAGCAATCTCCCTTCAGAGTCAATGATAGTAAATAGTACTTTGTCATCCATGGCCTCTCACATCTCTTTTCCTCCTTTTCCATCATTACTTTCATAGGCTTGCCTCTTAACGTTCTCCTGGAGGATTCCCTTGTTCTTTCCCCTACAGTCAATACATACCTCAGCCTAGTCGATCATGCTAGGAGACCACTCCATTCATGTCATTAGCTTTTCTTCAGGAACAAGTCATTACTCCAAATTGCCTATCAAATCCAGGCCCATTTACTCAAGTTTCTCTGAAACCTTACCTCTGCTGGTTATCTGATATGATTGTCCAGTGTTTATCAATACAAATCCTTCCCCTTAGTCGGGTGAATGGTTGGTCAAAATCTGATCTCATTTCTTACCTTTATTTTATTACAAGCTCTTGGAGTATTTGTTCATCACATAGGATTTCATCTGTTATTAGCAATTAAAACTATAACATTAAGCTGTCTTCAGCAACAAACAAAATATATTAGCTTGTCGAACTGAAAGATGCAAGATAATAGCTTTAGGCAAGGATTGGCCTAGTATTTTAGTGATGTTAGCAAGGATCCAGATTCACTCTGAATCTCAACTCTACTCCCAGAAGTGTCTATGCTAACCCCAAAGACCACATAACATGTATCCAAGCTTGTTCCAGCACAAATGTGATTTGGTTAAAATGGTTATAAAACTTTAACCCCTCATACTGCACTAGAATATACCAATCTATGCATCTTGAGGGAGTGTGCAGTAGTTTACTATGACAGAATCTTTTATCTACCTCAAATTAATTACTGGGCCCTGAGGAGTAAGATGTAGTAATTGGCTTAGGCTTAGGTTACATTCTCAGTCTTAAGTCAGTCACTAATGCCGGAAGGATAGAATATCCTGATTGACTTCAGACAATTATGATACACACCTGCAGCTGGAGTTGGAGCTATCTCTGCCGAAAGCACGTGGCTAAGACTTGTGGATATAATGATTTCAAAACTAAATGTTGACTGTTGTTGCCATTTGAAAAAAATAAAATAAAGCAAAGTTGTCTCATATTCCTTTGGTACATCCATAGGAAACATGAGCTACAGATATGCTCTCTTTCTCTTCAACATTTAGAGTTATTTTATAACCAAGTGAATTTTGCTTCCTGTGATGCATACCAGTCTCTGAATCCATAGTGAAGATAGTGAAATACAAGTATCTATATGGTTTTTAATACTTTGTATACTTGGAAGAAGATTGTGTGGCGTGGGTCATGTCTCCCAACTTTCTGTAGTCTCCCCTACCTCCAGCATTTCAAGGATTTTGGAGCATCTAGCCAGAGCCACAGGAGTACTTGTTTACTTCCTGAGCTAGGTAGGATCACTTTGTTCATTTTGGCTATTGTCAAGATAGACGCTGATTGTTATATTTCTGTCAGTCATTTGATTTTCCACATCAATCATGAGGATCACAAAGCAAATGTATTTGGTTAGGCTTCAATTTATTGTGCACTTAGATGCAGCCTTGCCGGGAAATAATACTGTTGTATGTTCCCAAATCATGTTCCATGTTTTTGTGTATGTTTTTAAAGACATGCCTTTTTGTTTAGCTATATCTATTATTATTACCATTTCTATGGAAAACATTCCCTAGTAATTGGTTACATTTGACTTACTGGAAAAAGCTTTCCATTTTGCAGTGTTTTCTTGTATTAAGTATTGTACTCTATTTGGTGTGCATCTACCTTAACCTTTTTCTACTTTGTTGTATTATATTTTTCATGACCAATAATCAAAGTTCTGGAAAACAGCATTAGCTACATCGAGTGCACCTCATCTTGTACAAAAAATAAAAAAATCTTTTGTGAATCTGATTTCCCCTAAGTGGAACACTCAACTTTTTCTCTAGATCCATGGGACTCTTTCTTTTTTCTGCTAAGAAAAATTAAGTGCATCCTAGAGAGTTCTTTTGTCCTTTCTTTTTGAGATGGAAGGTTCAAAAGTTGATTAGAACATGAAGTGGACAGTTGAATACCAGAGAAATGATTACTGTACAAAAAGGAGGAACAGAGAGTATAGGGTTGGGACTCAGGTGAACCCAGAGAAAGTTCTGCTTGTGCCTCTTGACTGTATGACCTCAGTAAATTCAACATTTTGTGAACTTTTCTTTCTACCTAATGGAGAAAATGGTATGTATAACAGGATGTGGGAAAATAATGAATGTGGACAGGACTGGGAAGCTTTCAAGCACTCCTGTAAAATGCATCTGCTGTGATTACGGCAAAGAAAGTTTTAGAAAGTAACCTTATGTAAAAAATAAATAAATGAATGAATGAGTAAATAAAATAGATTATTTTATTCCCTCCAGTGGATTCTCATTAATTCTGCAAAGTCCTTTGTGCTTTAGCTTTAGTTTCTCCATATTTATTTTCTTTCACTCCCTATCTCTTTCCCTGTTGTACTTGAGATTCTTTCTTATGACCAGGTCTCCAAGTATTACAAGCTTGATTTGGTTGCAGAGGAATGGTATCTACTAGAAATCTCAGAAGATGCACCCATGAAGCCTCACCAACAGGGATGCCTAAATATGAGATGAACAGGTAAGACAATAGACATGTTAAGCGGAAGGGAGAAAGCTCATGAGGCCTCAACTCTACACAAAGAACTACAGGCAGCCAAGTGTGGGGGAGCACACCTTTAAACCCAGCACTCAGGAGGGAAGCAGAGGCAGATAGATTTCTTGCCAGCCTTTCTTGAGGCCAGACTTGTCAACAAAGAGTTCAGAACAGTCAGAGCTACACAGAGAAACCCTGTCTCAAATAGACAAACAAACAGAAAACAAAACAAATAAAACAAACAAACAAAAAACTACAGGCAACTAACACATGAATGCTGAATATGGAGAAATAGTCTACCCCAAGGAAGAGCACATCAAATGGTTATCCAATGCCAAATAGTCAGCCTTGGAAATACACAAAGGAATAATATTATACAGACTGAACAGGTTGCATTTCAATAATGAGGAATGAATATATATATATATATATATATATATATATATATATATATACAGAAATACACATATATGTGCAACAGCAACAAAAGCAAATATAGCCATGAATTTGAGAGAGAGAAAGAGGAAAGGCCTGGAGAAAGTAATGGGAGGGGGTAAATGATGCAATTATAGTATAATTTCAAAGAATAATAACAAATAAATTAAATTTTGTAATGCTAAAATTTTGGTTCAGATGTCCTAACAAGGCTTCCCCAGAACCTGTGGTGCAAAATGTGAAACAATTTGAATATATAGAAACTGGAAACTATATACCATTCAGTTCTGTCTATGCTAGAAACATTTGAAGGTATGTGACTACTCTCTCTCTCTCTCTCTCTCTCTCTCTCTCTCTCTCTCTCTCTCTTTGAGAATTGTATATACTCACACATTGTGTTTGGATCAAATCCATACTTCCTCCTCCACTTTCCCTTATCCCTCTCTGCAACTCACAATTTTCTTTTTTGTTTTATTAGCTCCCATCCCAGTCTACTTATTGCTAGCTGTATGTGCATGGGTGTGGGTTGTCTGCTGAAGCGTGGACAGCCTCTCTAAGACTGTCTGCTTGAAAGAAACTGCCTCTCTATCCCATTGAACTCATTCTCTAGCTTCTCATGACCCCCTCCTCATGCATGAGGAAATTTTAGTTCATTTCGTTATGTTTGGAGGTAGGCTTTCCATGGTCTCTTACTCTATGCATGTTGACCAGTTATGCATCTCTGTATTAATCACCACCTACTGCATAAAGAAGCTTTGCTGATGAAGGTTGAGAAAAGCACTAATCCTTGTGTATAAAGGATAAGGACCTTTGAGTGGGTACTCAAAACCATAAATGAAGATAAATCATCCTTGTACAATCCTCATGAAACAGTAGCACTTAGGCATAGCCGAAGGAAGACAGGCAAAAAAGTTAAGAGACACACTGCAATACATCAGCCCAAAATATCTATATTATTTCCAAATGTCAAAGTGATTACACTGTAACATTTTAGACATTCAATTCACATTAAGATTGTACATCACAAAATAACTTACATTAAAACTAATACATTTCTTAAATACTGGGACATTGGGTCTTGCTTTTAGTTTTAGCAAGAGCCTACAGAGTGACTCTCTGACCAAATATTCAACTCAGATGTCTGAAAACTTTCAAAATTGATTTGTAACATGAATTTTAAAAAGATTTCTAAGGCTGGAGAGATGCCTTAGTAATTAAGAGCACTGGCTGCTCTTCTAGAGGATTCAGGTCCAATCAACTCCCAGCACCCACATGGTAGTTCACAGTTGTCTATAACTTCAAGATCTCACCTCACCAACCTGGCATTTCCCGATGATGGGATCGACACACACAGAACCAAGGGCCTCTCCTCCCATTGATACCCGACAAGGCCATCCTTTGCTACATATGCAGCTGGAGCCATGGGTCCCTCCATGTGTACTCTTTGGTTGGCAGTCAACAATGGTTCTTAAGATGATTATTTGGTAGGTAGAACACATTTTACTGTCAGAAACATTATAAATAATTGCTAATTGAATGTATTGATTTGCAAAATGAAACTCATATAAGTCATAATATTTGGAAATTTTGTCTGCATACTTGCCATGAAATGTAGTAGGAAGAAGGCACACAAAGATAAAATGGTTATGAAATAGGTTTAGAATGTATATGTGGAAACACTTTTGAATGGTCTTGCTTAGCAAGAGAATAGTTAATTAAAACACACTGAGAAATATTTCAGTTGAGCATTTGAAAGGAATCACTTCCTAGAACAGTTCAGTCCTTGATGCTTCTCTGAGCTTCGATATACATTATTTTCACTTTCATTTACTCATTCAATAAGTATTTTCTGAGAATCTCAACCATGTGCTTGGGCAGCTGTTAGCACTAGGAATGCAATAAAGGAGCATACATTGAGAATATATGGGAAGATGGGGAGTTCATAGTTTAGTCTGAGAAGGGGAAAGAAATATAATGTTGAGACTGTATAAGTGATTTTTCTTGAATGAGGCTTATGACCAGGATTAATTTTATATGTATCACTTGCAGTGTTCGGTTTTTAATTTCTCTTTGTTCCCCAGTGGACCTTTAGACAACAAATAAAATAGAGGAGTACAAATATGTTTTGAGGTTTTTAACAAAAAAAATATTTAATATAGGAAAGAAATATATGTGTGAAAAAATACTTCCCCAGGTAGATGAAAGAAGAAAGTGAGGCTGATTCCTTTGTGGAGGAAGAGATTTGAAAGTAAGGCTTCAGTCATGGAGAGCCTGGGAAGTACAAAAGATGAGTTGGCCATCTGACCCGCCCAACGCTTTTCTTCCCTTCTTCTCCTTTTCTCCCTTTATTTCTTTCCATTTCCTGGCCCTTTACTCCACACGTTCCATACTCATTGGCTTCTTACCATCCCTATAGCAATCATGTACTGGTGATTGTCAATAACTCTTTTATGTAGTAGAGATACATAGATATATTCAACCATGGCATAGTTTTGGTTTTCAAAAAGCTGATGGTCCACACCAATGCTTCAATGTCAAGGCTTAACGTACAATCCAGTAAGGTAATTTTAACCACGTGACAACCTGCAAAACATTGGTCGACCTACCAGAATTTATGCTGTCAAATTTCGAGTTCGGGAGGCTTTCAAGTCCCCTAGTGTGTCAATGGTAATAATGCTAATAGCCACCCTTGCAGATGCTGGGTAATGGAGAGATGGGAGAGAACAAGAAAGGGCTGGAGTACCAGGTCAATTAGGTGGGCAAGAGGAGGGGAGCAGCTTGAGAGAACAGATACTGAGTGGCAGAAAGGTATTTCTGTCATTTAATAATGAGCGTCATTAATAATCATTAGACCATATCTATGGATATCAACTAAATCCTTAACATTATCAATATCCAATGCTTAAGAAGATTGGATGGTCACAGGTGGATTGAAGAGCAAATAAAAGGGTAAATCCTAGTACATACAAGATCCTGTGAGAAAGAGCAATCCACATTAAACCTAATGCATATTCTCTTCTGATATTTCCCTTAACATTTAAAGGAAAATTCAGGTCTGTGATATTTGCTTAGTAAATTTGAACTTCTCACACTGGGTTCACAAAGGTAGTTTCAGCCACTTAGAAGGCTGAACAGGAGGACAACTCCAGATAAGGAATTTAAAGGCAGCCTGGACAACAAAGCAACATGTTTATCAAAATAAAAATGGAATTTAAAATCTGTACATTTAATTGCAAGTCTTAAACACACACACACACACACACACACACACACACACTCGCCACTACATGATCCTATTTGCCGAAGAAATAGAACTTTTGAAGACAAATGGGGAAGTATGAATTCGTTTTGTGACGCATTAGAACAGCAAGGATCGATGCTTTTCCTTTGTATCAAGATACACAAAATATGTAGTGTGAAATCATTTCAATTTATGTGAAATCTATCTGATCTCATTGTTCTGACACTTAACACACTTAAGTAATTTACAAATAAAACTTTTTCTCTTTTGGAGGTGGAAAGGAATGCCTAATTGTGAACAGAGTTAATTTTCAGTTGACTCCTAAGATAACAGGGCAGATTTAGGAGCCCAATTAAACCACATATTTGCTCTAATTACTTTAGCTGCAGACTGCTAGGAAACAAAAGCAGAAAACAGGCCTGTGCTGTGTGTAGCAGGCAGGCTTTTTCACTGTTGTTTTCTTCAGTAGAGGTTTTGAGGGAAAAAAAAAAAAAAAAAAAAAAACCTGAGCGGCAGAGCCATCATCTGCAAAGAGAGGCGAGAGCCCTTACTTATCTCTGCTTAGTGGAGAAAGCATGTTCATCATGCATGGCTTTATTTATGTTCAAACATAGAGAAATTAATCATTATCACTAGCATCATTTTTGAGCATCGAGTCCTACCACATTTTGATCTACATAATTGGACATTAGCTCACAAAGATGAGAGTTAATAATTACAGGATAATTTGTACATTGGGCAAGAATAATAGCTCTATTATGCTGGTAATTTCTTATGCTTTATTCTCTTGAATAATGTCATATCCGATGTAACAGTTTAAATTTTCAGCTACGTAAATTCACATTTTAATTAGCTACTTTTATTTTAGTACAACTTAGAATTTGAATACTGATAATCACATGGATGAGAGAAGAGTGAACTTTTACTATGGGGACTAGTCAGTTGAATAATCACTTTTTTATAACAAGATACACAGGAAATCATTTTAAAATCAAATCTCATTAAATGCACATTTTTAATGAAAGGATAAAGACACCACAATGGCTTATCCATTTCCTTTGCTTTCTAGATGTAATATACACTTATGTGGTTTCCCTAAGCGAATTAATGAAATATTATAGATATTATTACATCTTATCTATTATTTTTAGAAGTTGTGTATCAAACTCACTTTAGATGCCAAATTTAGAGGTATTAATGACTTAACATGCAAGACAACTTTGGCTTTCTTTAGCAACAAGTCAAAGAAGAAGAAGAAAAAAACACTAAGATACAACCACATACAGGCAAAGGAGAGGAGAGCATTAGTGGAAGTTCAGGCTAAACACCATTTGTCTGAACCACAATGCCAAGCCTGTGCTCGACTTTTGCCTATGGAAACCTGACCTAAACTAAACAACTATTCTATATCATTAAGTTGTCCAGGAAGATGAAAGTTTAAATATATGCCAGACGAGCTGAGCATCTGCTGCCTTTCAGTAATGGTGGTCTCTCCCCAAAGCTTCTGTGCTGGAACAACTTTAGGACATGGGAGATTTGCTTGACCTATGGGAAGAAAATGATGTTCTCCTAGTCAAATATTATCTCTGCTCACCAGGACTCATGCTTTCAGAACTGATTCTATTGTAAGAAACATACAAAGGAAATCCCTGTATGAAGCATTTCACTCTAGCACTAATTCTACTTTGCTATTGTCAAATAATATACCTTGGGCACAAAGTGATCAGCACAGTTAACCTTTCTCTGAGGTTTTTAAAAATTATTTCCACTCTTATTTTTTTTTAAACACTGGTTCCACCTACACTAGAGACTACTATCATATTGTTCCAGAATGAAATATAAAAAATGATGTTGTGTAAATTTTCTCAACTAATTCCTTGACATGAAAACTAACTTGGCTTTTCCTTTAAAAAAATCATACAAAGTCAGATATACGATCTCTTAAAGAGATGATAAGAAGAGGTTCTGAGAGCTAGCTCTCTGTTAACGGCACAACAAAACATGGGGACTAAAATTGACAACTCTCTTTAAAATAGAAGGGAATCAAGTTTAATGTGATCCAAAAAAAAAAAAAAATCACCAGCTGAGGAACAAAACTTGGAACAAATATGACAATTTTTAAAATCTTTATTATATAAGCAAATCAATATGTCCAATGAGAATCCAACAGATAAATCCAAGGGTTTAAAAAAATGCTTCATAGAAGACAATATATAGTGGCTAGACACACATAAACATTTTACCTTACTGACAAGCAAAATTAAAATTATAGCCGTATGACAGTATTTTTTAAAATGAAGAATATATAGCAACAAATAATGTGGTAGAAGAATAAAGTAATAAAATACTTAAAATTATGTATGAAATATTCCTATTTTACCCCAGTAATTCTAGTCCTCAGTCTGCAAAGATAATGATTTATACATTTTAAGTAGATTCAAGATATTCATAGGAGTGATATTTACAATACTGAAAATAATTAATTATAACAATATACCTTAGAATAGAGAATATATTGTTTTATCAGAACTGTATGGGTATCATAAAAGTATTGGGAAGTATTACCATACAGTGCTGATTGAAAAGAATAAGGTACTAAAATTACATGTAAGTCTATACTGCTCCGTGTGGAAACTGTTTATACACAGGTGGTAGAGACACAAGGATTCCTGAATCTGTTGAGTATTTTCCAAAATTTATTTAACAAGCACCTTAATGTATTTGATAGATTTTCAAATGTTATGTTACAGTATTTTCAAATGCATTTTTCTTTTTTTTTTACAATTCTATTAGAAGCCAAACCGTGAAGATATAAAGTTGTAAAATATCATAACTTCAAATTAATGTATCCACGATCGATCGTCTTGAATTTAAGTGCTTTTAATCTTGTCCATAGTGACTAAGCAGCTGAAACCGGTAGGTAGCAAGCCCAGTTCATTCACATTCATGCTGCTTTCAGCCCCTTATCCACCCTGCCTCCAGCCCATTTCCAAAAGCACAGTTGTTTCTAGCACCTGTGAATACACTGGATTTATAAACAGCTGGAGGCAAAAGGCATGTTAATGACTGTCCCTAATCTTTGGGGCCCAAATACAACCACTTCCCCCCACTCTGAACCTGAACATCATGAAGGTGCCATGTATTTTAACGTGTTTCTTCTGTTGCTAACAAAGAGAATTCTTAAGAAAAAAAAAAAGGGAGATGGAGTCTATTTTTATGATGTATCCCTGCCTATTTTGCTATTGGATCTATAAACATTTTCCCTTCGCAGTATCTATGATAGGAAAGGTAAACTGACATTCCTTTCTCTGAAAGAGAAATGCTGTTCCACCACCCCTCTTTTCAAACGCAGTCACTTCTTTGATATTTTAATAACATCTCAACCTGTAGCTGAGATGAGAGGCAGACACGAGGCAGAGACTGAGAGGAGAGGGAGAGGAGGGGAGAGGAGAGGAGAGGAGGGGAGAGGAGAGGAGAAGAGGGGAGGGGAGGGGAGGAGAAGGGAGGGGAGGGGAGGGGAGGGGAGAGGAGAGGAGAGGACCGTTTTTTAGAAGGTTGCACTTACACCTTACATTCCGGAACTTTCTCCAAGAAGGGAGGCAGTAGATTCATTATTTTTGTGATGTCATTTGTAAACTGAAATGAAGCAAAGACCTTCCTGAAGTAAAGGATGCAAAATATATTCAAGGGCATATATTCATACAGTCCTTTGTTCTAGATAGGAGCTTTTCTTTTTCGTAAAGTTTCTCAGTCTCCTTCAAGGAAAAAAAAAGTTAATTATTTGTTAATTCCTTAAAGGTACAGTTCAAAGCACTGCCCCTGGAGAAAAATATCACGACAGCTCAATATTGTTTTGCAGAAAGAATCAAGTCCGGCTTTTTTCCAACATGGCTGTATACTTCGCAGGCCCCCAAATTTGTACTTTTTATAGTCGTCCTCAATCAAATAGAGACACCACTTCTATCAAACCTGTGTTTTCGTGGACTAGAAATACACTCTGTGTACGGATAGCGTTAATTTTGAAGGCATCGCCGTAATTCCTTAGTCTTTAGAGTCGCTGGCTTTTGTCAGGGGTGGAGAGGGCGAGGAGGCGTGTGCAGCCTGGTGTGCAGCCTGGTGTGCAGCAGGTCTGAGGACCCAGGTCTTTACCATGTTTCGAGAGATAACTGACATTTTCTGCTAAGAAGCACAGCTCAAAGTGAGAGGCGGGAGGAACTAGAGCAAACTGCGATCTGAAGGGAAAAATGTGAGCTGTAGAGAAAAAGGAGAAAGGGCTCCTGGCAGAGGGGTCACCGCAGCTCTGGGATTTGCAGGAATTTATCACCACCATTAACAGCTATTTTCCGAGGGTTGTTTACAGCCTGATCCAGAGACAACCAGATTGAGAAGCCCCACTCTGGGACCCCAACCACGCCCCCTCATCCCTCAACTACCCCCCCTTCCACTAAACTAATGTATTCAGGGCCACCCCCTTGCTGGTCCCTCCCATTGGATTGTAACCTAACCAATCAGAGCCTTGCAGTGGTTTCACCTGGTCCCCGCTTCCTAAACAAACAAACAAACAAACAAACAAACCATCCGGTGCTCTGCCAGCCAGGTCCCCTCCCAACACCTCTGTCCCCCTCCAGCTAAATGAGTGTGGGCTGCGGCAACCCATCTTGCCTCTGGTGGCTGGCTTCTCCGTCTCCCACCTCTCACGTCTACCCTCCACCCCATCCTTCTGATACTCCGAACTAGACTTGGTGTGGTTCGAGAGGCCCGCCTCCTCCCGTCGGTTCTGCATTGAACCAAAGGCCCTTAGATTCACTGAAAGGGTCTCTCTGCTTATTTGAAGATGGCCCCGCTTCCCTGGCTCTCCCGGTTTTCATCCCACGCACACCTCTACTGGTGGCCGCTTGCTCCCCTCCACCGCTTGGGTAGCTAGCTGCCTCTGGTGCGAGCTGCCGCGTGAGGCGACGGTCACGTGTTGTTTTGCCCACTGCCTTGAGCCCAGAGAAGTGGGCGGGGAAGCGGGCCAAGGCGGGAGGGGTCTGGGGCGGGCAGACAGGAGGAGACTGCCTCTTCTCCCCCCAAAGCCCTCCCTTCCCGTGCCCCCCCTCTCCTCCGTTCACCTTAAAACCACCGTGCATCACCATGGCGAGTTGCTCCTTCGCTGGCCACCAAGCGCTAAGGAGTCTGAGAGCTCAGCAGCAGCAGCAGCAGCAGCAGCAGCCTCCGCAGCTCTAGCAGCAGTGGCGACCACCCCGCTTCTTTCCTCGGGAACCCCGACCGCACTCATTGGGACCGGGTCGTCCTGTCCGGGAGCCATGTGGCTCTCCACAGCCACTGGCTCCCGGTCAGACTCCGAGTCTGAAGAGGAGGACCTCCCCGTCGGGGATGAAGTCTGCAAACGCGGCTACCTGAGGAAGCAGAAGCATGGGCACAGGCGTTACTTCGTGCTCAAACTCGAGACCCCAGACGCCCCGGCTCGGCTCGAATACTACCAAAATGCCAGGAAGTTCCGACACAGTGTCCGCGCCGCGGCCGCTGCAGCAGAGGCGGCCGCCTCCGGCGCTGCGGTCCCCGCGCTCATCCCACCGCGGCGGGTGATCATCCTGTACCAGTGCTTCTCCGTGAGCCAGCGCGCCGATGCCAGGTACCGACACCTCATTGCCCTTTTTACCCAGGACGAATACTTCGCGATGGTGGCCGAGAACGAGTCGGAACAAGAAAGCTGGTACTCGCTCCTCAGCCGCCTCATCCTCGAGAGCAAGCGCCGCCGCTGCAGCATGCTAGGCGCACAGCCGGACGGAGAGCTGGCAGCCCTGGCGGCCACAGCGGCGGCGGAGCCACCCTTCTACAAAGATGTGTGGCAGGTAGTAGTGAAACCCAGGGGGCTGGGGCACAGAAAAGAGCTGAGCGGCGTGTTCCGGCTGTGTCTTACCGACGAAGAGGTAGTGTTTGTAAGGCTCAATACCGAAGTGGCCAGTGTGGTAGTCCAGCTGCTAAGCATTCGTCGCTGTGGGCACTCAGAGCAGTACTTCTTCTTGGAAGTCGGCAGGTCCACTCTCATAGGTCCGGGGGAGCTGTGGATGCAGGTGGATGACTCCGTGGTGGCCCAAAATATGCATGAGTTGTTTTTGGAGAAGATGAGAGCCTTGTGCTCAGATGAGTACAGAGCCCGATGCCGCAGCTACAGCATCACTATCGGCGCCCACCTGTTAACCCTGCTGTCCGCTAGGAGGCACCTGGACTTGCTCTGGCTGGATCCTGGCGGCTGGTTCAGAAGATACCGCTTGGAGCAGTTTTACCGCCTCAGGGCTATCCGTGGCAGGGAAGAGAACATGCTATTCACCAGGCGCTTCATCGCACCCAGAGAGCCTCCGCCTCCCTTCAGGCGAGGAAGAGGGTACCTGCCCAGAGCCCGCAGGTCCAGGAGAACTGTGTCAGTACCACCCAGCCTTTTCCAACGCGCACCACGTCGCCCGGGACTTATCCCACAGCCCAACGACAGAGCCCGTGAAGCCTCCCGTTCCAACTCTCGCAACACTGAAGTAAAAGACAAGGAAGGTGAGGAAGGAAACAGCGGCGATTACGTACCTATGAATAACTGGGGCTCAGGAAATGGCCGGGGCTCAGGAGGTGGACAGGGCTCAAGTGGCCAAGGTTCCAGTAGCCAGAGCTCAGGTGGGAGACAGGGATCTGGAGGTGGCCAGGGCTCAGGAGGCCAGGGTGCTGGAGGAAACCAGTATTCAGGAAATGGCCAGGGCACAGCAGGTGGCCATGGCTCAGGTGGAGGTGGCCACGGCTCAGGTGGTGGCCAGAGACGCGGAGATGGTCATGGCTCAGGCGGTGGCAAGAACTCAGGAGGGAGCAAAGGCTCAGGAAGTGGGAAAAATGCTGAAGACGGTGACCGTGGAAAATCTGTGAAGAAACGATCCTACTTTGGCAAATTCACTCAAAGCAAGCAGCAGCAAACACTGCCTCCACCCCCGCCACCGCCGCCAGCAGCCGGAGCAACTGGTGGCAAAGGGAAGTCTGGGGGAAGATTCCGACTTTATTTTTGCGCAGACAGAGGCACAAAAGAACGCAAAGAAGCCAAAGCGGCGAGAGAAATGGGGGCCGCAGAAGGTGCAACCCGGGCATCTCACAGAGCCAGAGCTTTCGATGAAGATGAGGATGACCCCTATGTGCCTATGAGGCCAGGCGTGGCTGCTCCTCTTGCGTGTTCCAGTGATTATATGCCAATGGCTCCTCAGAATTCCTCCGCTTCGACAAAGCGCCACTCGAGGTCACCCTTTGAAGACTCCAGAGGGTACATGATGATGTTTCCCAGAGTGAGCCCACCAGCACCTGTTCCAAGTGCTCCGAAAGCACCGGACACTAATAAAGAGGATGACTCAAAGGACAATGACAGTGACAGTGATTACATGTTTATGGCTCCTGGAGCAGGTGCGATTCCTAAAAATCCTCCCAATCCTCAGGGAGGCTCTTCCTCCAAAAGTTGGAGCTCTTACTTCTCTCTGCAAAGTCCTTTTCCGAGTTCACCGTTGGGACAAAGTGACCACAGTGAGTATGTTCCCATGTTACCTGGAAAATTCCTGGGGAGCGGTCTAGACAAGGAAGCCTCCTTTAGGCAGGGCACCAAAGATGTATCTTCAAAGCCTTCAACTGAGGGGTCATTCCCAAAACCTGAAGATAAGGGGTCAGTTGCCAAGCCTTCAGATGATGTGCCCCCAATGAACAAGGCTAAGGAACCTAACCAATTTTCTTTTATTGCAAACGGAAATAAAATAAAGCCCAAACCACAGAGCCCCACACAGGAGCAGAGAGAAGCTGATAACTCCCGTGAATATATCAACATTGACTTTATTAAGAGAGAGCGCCTTGTGCTAGTTCCCTCTGCTCAAGGACTGCCAGAATTGTGGGGTGTAATTATTGAACCAGCACCCACAGCTTTTTCTAGCTACCGGAATGTTGAATTCGGGGCGCCCTTTCCAAATGCAACAATCCGCCTCTCAGAACTTTTAAGAGTTCTACCAGGTGCCAACTCCATCTCTCTGGCCGGTGCTAGGTGGGTCCTTCGTCCTTTCCCAGGCAGCGTTATAGGCAGCATTGTGGATGCGGGTGAATACATTGAAGTAATTTTCAACCCAGCTATGACACCAGCCGTGCCTTTTGCTGACAGTACCATTTGCTATGATGCTCAAACAGGTCAAATCTATGTAGTAGACCCATTTTCTGAGTGCTGTATGGACGTTTCTCTCTCTCCCGGTCGATGCTCTGAGCCGCCACCTGTAGCTAGGCGGCTGCAGGAGGAAGTGCGGGAGAGAAGACGCCCACAAAGCCGCTCCCAAAGTTTATTTGCCAATACTCGAGCCGCAGTCTCAGCTTTCTCAACCGACAGCTTGGACAGAGACTTTCCCGCCGCTTCTGCGGTGATTGCTGCTCCGGCTGGGACGCCCCTCGTGGCAGTGAGCCGAGCTTTAGCAGTGGTCTCTGAGCTCGCAGTGGCCCCCAGCATTGGCGACGTCTTTGCCGGCTTCCGCACAGCCACACGAGTTGACCCCGCCTCCGCTCGCTCGTTCCAACCTGTTGCTCTTGGTGCCCGGGCTGCAGGAGGCGTTCAGGACATTGCCGCAGGCTGGAATCCTGGAGTCGTTAACCAAGCTGCCAGAGGTGAGGACCTGGCAGCCGGCGCAGCAGCTCCCCCACCGCCACCTCGCCAGCGTTGGGTGCTGAGACCCCAGGAGAGAGCAGAATCTGAGGATGATGATGACGACGACATTTATGTGAGAATGGACTTTGCCAGACGTGACTACAGGAAGTGACCACTCTCCGAAATGAGGTTGGTGAATTTATAATTAAAATTCCTTTAGTTGTTGGAAATTGATTAATAAGTGAGTTAATGCATTCGTTGGTATGCTATTAGCAATAAGTGACCTGCTAGTTCATTTCCTAATGTTATTAGAAAGAGTAGAATTCAGTTTTAATTTTTCACATGATACCTTCTTGGCCTTCGCCAACACATTAACTTTTATGTAACTCATACATTTATGGGACAGAGCCAATGGTTAAACACTGGATTAACTTCTTAGGAGCTTTAAAACTAAAAGACCCACAGCACAAGGATGTTTTCAGACATCCCTCCCCTTCCCTAAGTTCTTCAGATACTGAGTTCCACGCATTCACTTTCCAGCCTACAACTAAAAGCTACTTTTATGTGTGCACAACCTAAGTGCAGTGATTGAAAGAGAACACAGAGAGTTCAGCAGTTAACAAGCCAACTCTTAACATATTTGCTTCTAAAATGCAGTCATTGGTTGGCTACTTTGCTGTGGTTTGCCTAAAAGGTTAACACTTAGTTGTCAGCTGAATGGGGAGAGGATATACAAATCCCCAGATGATTCGAAGATACTCTTTACTCTGAAAAGTGTTTCTGTGCTCATCTGTTCCTGCTTTCACACAGGATTGAGAGAAACCATGTGTGTTCCTTTTCTGTCATTGGTAGGGAAAGGCAAGTTTACTTTCGCTGTGCTTCGTTTTCTTCTTTTAGCTCCCTTCCCCCACACCTCTGAAGGGGGTGTAGTGGTATCTTGATTATGGATATGAATATTGTTTCAAAGGTTTAAAAGGCATATAAAACATTTCATTGGTGTGTCTTCTGGAAAATGGAGAAAAGCGAGATAAAAAGGCTGGTGGAAGAGCATGGCTCCCCTAGCCCCACCCTGGGCAGCTAACCCTGGAGCAGGGGGAGACTTTCAAGGCCTAATTTTCTGAAGGAAGAGAAGGACTTAGAAGAACAAAGCTTAGTGAATCTGTGAACAAAATTGCCCAACTTTGTCTTGAGAGAATCTTAAGTAATGTTTGCAGATGATACCCCTGTGGCCTGTCCTGCCTTCTCTTTAGAAGTGCATGCTTTCCCTGAGAAGGGCTGGTCCCCAGCAGTTTCCAGTCCAGTAGTCAGTTTGGTGAAGGGTTTTGCTTTGCTTGCTCTCTGGAATGCTTTTGTGATTGGATCTTTGCCCACTGTGCTTGATCAGGCAGAACAAGCCGGGATTGATCACAACAGCCACCTTACAAGCTCCCCATTTAGCGCAGGTGTAGCCCCCTACCTCCTCTTTCTCTCCTTGCTATAGAAAACTTGCCATACAAAAACACACATTGCAGCACAGACATGCCAAAAGAATGATCATTAAAACAACAAAAGGCTGATTTGGCTTACTGGAGGACTTAATTCAAAAGTCCTTTTAATTGTGAGCCCCTCCCCAACACAGACACACACCCACACACCCCAAAACACGTACACAGAGAGAAAGGGGGGACACACACACAAAGCACTACTATCATGGGTATATGTATTTAAAAGTCATAATTCAATTTCCAAGAACATAGTCAGATCTTATGCGCAAGCCTAACTGCTCAAGGTACTGTGTACAACTCTGATATCAAATTCCACATCAAAAGAGTAGCTGCTTGTGACCCTGTGATTTTTTTGAAATGATGCCTACACTTTCCAATATTCTGACCTTTTAAACACACACACACACACACACACACACACACACACACACAAATAAAAATAGTGAAATCATACTGTTCTTCAAATAAACTCTTGACTTCTGAGGATTATTGAGATCCAATGACCATTATATTTACATAAATTACTGATTAATGGCCTTGTAGCTATATTGGAGATTTAATATGCTCTGATTGTATTGTTTACTAAGGAAATTCCTAACTTTATTGTGGGACTACACCACTGAGGGTATAACTTACAGACAGGCAGGAGCTTACATTGAGATAAGAGAATGACTGTGGAAGAATTTAGGAGCATGAAATCACTTTATAAATCAAAAGGGTGTTTTTTGTCAATGGTTTAATACAGAAGTGAAATTTCAAGCATTTAAACTAATGTTTTAGTTTTTCTGAAACCTAGCTAATTTCTTGGTACTGAAGAGATTTCTGACATGTAGTTTACTACAAAATATCATATAGAAGGGCACAGGAAGAGGTATGGTATTGTAAAAACCTATTGCAGAAAATGACTTTAGTTAGCATTTTAATGTGGATTGATAAAGTATTGCCTGTAAAGTGTTCAAAAGAGGTCAAGTGAATCTGATCATGTTTTTCTTTAAAGCTATAGATGAACTTCCAGTTATTTCGGTTCTTTCTTTATTTTCTTATCTAGCATTTAAAAACTGAATACAGCATGTTAAGAAACAGTGTTGTGAACAAGGCACAAAGGCACGATGTTAGGAGTCACACAGCTCAATAAGTTAATTTCCATCTATGGAATGTGTTTAGAACTAGCATAGAGAAGTATTATGTATGTATTATTACGTTGTTAGGATCAGTATCCTGGTTGTGACTGATAACTACTACATTTAGAAACCCAAAACTAAGTCAAAATTCTGTGTCACTTTTTGTGTCTTTTCTGTCATTAAAAGTATCCCACATGTTATTCACAGATAGGATCTTTTTTATGATATAAGTGAGATTATAATTCATTAAGACCACTTCTATCGTGAAGTATAAAAATAATGAATGTATAGCCTTATTTATCTATAGTCAAGCTTCATGTACTTCATAGTTTCTTATTTAAACCAATTAGATACACCCAGAATATAACTTGAGTATGCATTTTTGATGAATGAAATATTTTTAAAGCAACTCCTTGATGATCAGCTTTTGAACACATTAGCATTTAGAAGAGTGTCATTTCCCATATGATTTCATCTATTCCTAAACCGTTCGTTGTGTGCCTTTTTGCTTCTTTTAATGCTTTACCTGATATAAAATTGATAGGTTGAAGTGATTTGAGATGTAAATTACCCTGGTATTTTAATTCAAGACATAGGAGTATGAAATGGGCAGCTGTAGGTTATATGAAATAATTGGTCATTCAAATTAGTTATAGTATGATAGTATTAAAAGGCCAAAACTAGTAATTTGCCTTTGACAATTTAGTTCCTATTATCACAACATAGGAAGCCCAAGCATTTTGCCATTGTTCTGCTGCCAGGTCCTGTTGCTATAAATTATAGGTGCTGAAGGCAAATCATTTTTACTGCATTAGACTTATTTATTGTAAACAACTAGAATATAATCTCCAGATAATGGACAATTTCCAGCTATAATTGATGGTTCACGTATTTTATGCAGCCTTCATCATCCGTCTCCACCAAATCTGGATAATTATTTGGAGTAATGAAGTATTTGACCTAAACAATTAAAGAGGACCTCACCCAGTTAAAGTTAGCTAAATTTGTTGGCGACCATTATTCATTTGCATTTGTTCTATTTTAAGACTGATGCTTCCAGGATAAAAATGTCAGCTCAGAGCAAAACATCTCTTTGAAACCAGGGCCAGGACTTTAATTAAGCACACCAGACTATTATACATTCATAAATACTCAACCAGAGTCTTTAGCTTTCTTTCCCTGTCTCTAATCTCCAAACATGAACCAAAATTCTTCCGAGTCATTGGCAGGCGTTTATCTTGGGGTACAATCCTGGGTTTAAGAAGAATCAACAACAGCAACAACAACAAAAAACCTAATGTTGGAAGAGATATGGCTGGCCATTGCAGAAAAATATGTAAGGATTACTGTGTGTCATTTTAAATGGATTTTGTTCAATTGTTAACTTCTTGTTTGAGGGAATGCTTTCCAGTTACAGATTGATTGCCTTATATTTTTCAAAGTGCATTCACATTCATTATTTTACTGCTGGTAAGTACTGAACGTGACGCTGGAGTTAAGAGTTTTCCTGTGTTCATGAAGGTAAGTGACAGAGCTGAAAATGTAACTTAGACTCTTTTTTCCAGTCTACTGCTCCATCCGGCACATCAAACTGACCTTCAAGCAAGTTTTAATTTGTCATTTTTATATTAATAAAAGTTACTATATGTGAAAGCTTTGGGAGCAAAAGCATAAGTACACATTAATTTGATGGTAGCAAATTTTGTTGAAACTCAGAGCATTCTAAGTGGCCCATCAGTCAGGTGATCTTCGTTACATTGACCTCAGCTAGAACTTAATGTTTTAAATTGTACCTAGAGAAGAGTTAGCTGTTCTTCCCAAACACAAATTGTGTGTGTGTGTGTGTGTGTGTGTGTGCATGTGTGTGTGCACGAGCACGCTGAATATTTAGATCAAACAGAAGCATTGGAAAGGAAAGAATGTGAATTGAGGGTGTAGTCAGTAAATTCCAACTAATAGTCATTTCCTTAACTGAATTTAGACTTCTATGGCTTTGCTAATAGTGGCATTTGTCAGCTATTACAAGCTGTTTAATTTAATTTTTTCTTTCTGTATAATTCTCATATTTTAATCTAAACTACTATAGTGAGCATAACAGGATAAAATAAGACAGACAGGGAAAAATGTGCTATAGACGTGTGTGTGTGTGTGTGTGTGTGTGTGTGTGTGTGTTTTCCGTGCACATATGGAGGTGCTTTGGTCATTTAGCCAGATAGTTTTTAGAAGTCTTGAGAATCGGATCCTCTGTGGGACATTAAATAATTTTTGTTTTAAATTAAACTCATTTTCTTTATCACCATTTTAAAGCTTTAAGACTACGTACAAATAACCCAGACCTTTTATTGGTAGAATTGGGAAATACATTTTGTGAAATGTCAAGTTAAAACTGGTAGTGTGTGGTATTAGAGGCACTGCCAAACTCTTAGACAATGAGGATCACTTAGTGAATGAAAAATGGAAATGCAAACAATTAATTTTTAGAACAATGAAGTGAAGACATTGCAGTCCACTTGGGTTTTTTTTTTTTTTTTGGCACTCTTGAAATGCAAACTATAAACCTATTGATAACATTGTCAATACTTTATCCTTGCTTTATTGACATAAGATGTGTTCTCTAATAGAAACAATGCATTTCAATTCAGAATTCAAAGCATAGCATCAAAAAAAAAAAAGATGTGTTCTCTAGATATTCTACATTTATTATTGGGCACACAGATATGGAATCATAGGGTCAACATTTAAGATTTTGGAAAATGTTAGGAGCTTTTAATGTTAACAAATATAATGGCTTTGATTTGTGTTGATTTAAAGAATAGTTTTTTCTGCTTCAGATTGATGAATGAATTCCTTTTAGAATAGAAACTGGCTATGGCTGCATAACTATTTATTTATAGAAATGAGAATGTGGTTACTGTTCCCCCTATACTCTAATATACTTTCTTTATTGTAAAAGTTACCGTTGCTTGTATCTATGACTTGTACTGTTAAGATGCCCTTTACCAGACTTGTGTCCTTCATTTCAGAAAACAAAACAAAACAAAACAAAAGAACAACAACAAAAAAAACCTTACCTGGTTTCTCTCTAACAGAAAATGTGGGGACCATCTAGAAATCCTATAAGGTCTATGTAGAACTACTGTCCTAGATGTCCCAAGCCCCAGTTTGCTTGCACTCAGCTAAAAGAAACAGCTTTCCTTGTATACAATGAGGATGTGTTGCCTGGTCCATTGTTGGCACAGAAGTAGCCAGGCTGATATTTCCATCCTTAGATTGACCACAATATGTGTGGTACTCTTTAGACTTTAAAGATTTGCTGAACATCCCACTCCCCATAAATTGTGATCACCCTAGCTAGATCTCAAAAGTTCTATAATTTGCCTCAATTTGGTTACTGATTTACTACTTGAAGACAATGCCCACAGTGATCTTGAATCACTCACATGTGCGTTCACTATGCCCTTGAATGAGTGACTAGAGAAAGTGATTTTAACCTTTTGGCTATAGGTGACCTTATTCTTTCTATCACCCATCATGACCAGAAGTCCTATTTTCCTGGAGTTTCAAATTGAAACTTCCAGTGCATCTCACAGAAATGATTGGATAAAATAGTTCTGCTATTGGTTCAGGAAATGAAGAGGTTAAATAGAGTCCCATGTTGACCATTTTTCAGAACAGTGTTTCTGTGAGGTAATTTATTCTGAGTTTCAACTAACAATGAACCTAGGACTATATGTCTTTTGTAAATTGAAGACTGAACATATTAAAATTCTACTAACTTGCATTCTTCATGTCAGCAGTAACTAGGCAGCAGAGTGAACAAGCCCAAGTGTGTGTTGGGATGTAGTGGAGAAACCAACCTAGGACAAAAAATAAAGTGGTGGATGCCCAAGCAGTCTATTTCTAAATAATTAGGACTGGAATGAAGCAGCTTATGTGGCCAGAGCCCCAATCATGAAGGACAGATGTCAGACAACGAGGCTGCCTTTTAAAAACATGGAGTTTTACAACTGAAATCTGTTTTTATTCCAGATTTTTTTGACAAGTTCTCTTGGGAAATCACTGCCACCATGGGGAAAAGCATATTTTATAATTTGATCTAAGAAAGAAATATTTTGAGTGGCACTGTAAAGACCAGCAGCATTTCCTGTTAATTTTCACACTATAGGGACAGTACTTCCTATTTATCAACTCACACAGGATCATCATCCTGTAGAGTCATCAAGCCCAGAATGGTGTGCAAACTGTTCTTATTGAAGAGATGCAACCTGCATATAACCCAGTGACTGCTAAGCTAAGTAGCATGCTTGAATTTATATACATATATATATATATATATATATATATATATATATATATATATATATCCATCATGGAAGGGCATTTCCCTTCATTCACGTTGGTTCCTTGCTTGGTGGATTTATTTGATCAAATGGAAAAATAGTTCCAAACCAGATGACTCCGAAAGCATCACCATTCATTTCTCTGTTGGTGAGATGTTAGTAAACGTAAATGGGAACTGAACACATGGTGTGCTTGCCAGCTCTTTACTATTCCTTTTGTAGACTTTTTCAGGTTTAGGTTTAATCCTGAAGTGCTTTCTTCCACTACTCAGCAAGCTTGTGAATTGCTTCTTTTTGGTATTCTTTGGAATGTGTTCACGAATGTGAACTCATTTTAATATGGGCCTAAGAAAAGCAGAATTATAAAGGCAAATCTGTGGCTCTGGTTCCCACAATGCATTGTAAAAGCAAGTTTTGCTTTTTGGGGATTATCCTGGTTTGGAAAGCATTATTCCCATCTACTAACCTAGATGAACAGGAATTGACGAATATATTTGTAAACTTGAAAATACCCGGCAATTTGCTGGGTCTTAGTAGGTTTTCAGTTCTACACCCAATGTTGATGCAAGTGTTATAGGAAGGCATGGAAATATGAATAAAATGTTTGGAAGAGCTGCTGTTATTTTTTGAAAGGAGAGAAAAAATTACTCCAATAGCAATAATGGTTCTAATTTCAAGCATTGTCTCTTGGGTAGCTTGGCAGTTTGATTTATACATTTCTGCAAAGTTGCATGAAATGAAATGCATAGTATATAATACCCAGAAATCCTCATTTGAAACAATTTCATTGATATATATAGATATAGATATAGATACTTATGAAAATAAGCTTAATTTGTGAGATACCTTTGTAACATCACATTTCTGTTAAAAAATGTAGATCATATTTAAATTAAATTCCATGATACCTACCTAGCTCAATTTAGTCACAAGTAAATGCGTTGCTAATATACACACCCACTATCCTCTATCCTAACAGAACCTAATACTTCACACATCCAGTGTTCACAGAAGGACTCAATACTTTCGACATTAGTGTACTTATTTTAAGCTTTTTAATATGAAGGAAAGATCCCTTCCATGAACAGAACGAGCAACAGCAATAAATAGGGAGGGGTGGAGACACTGATGCTCAGTCTTGTTGCATTCATCAAAATGCCCATTGGAAAAAATAGGTACTTCTAGTTAATTGAAGATCTTTTACTTGAAGCCTACTCTGAAGGAAGCTTTCCACAGATTCTTTTAGCTTGTTTTCTGTGCACAGGCAGCCCACGATGTCAAATATCCATGTCTTTGCCAAGGTGGCATCCTCAGTGTGTGTCTCAGCAATCTCTTCCAGTTTGTTTTGTTTGACAGCTCTAATTTTGAAAATAACGTTTGTCTTGTCGTCCTCTTTTTTTTTTTTTTAGAGTTATTACACTGCCACCAAAACCAAACACAATTTAGAAGAAAAGTGACACAGAATTTCATCTTCGTCTACTCCAGATCTGCCTAAAAGAAAGAAAATTCTGAGGCTTCTGAATGGAAAGCAGTCAACAAGCAGACTGTGGCAGCTGAATGAGCCTGCTAGTGGAGTTTATCCTCAGTACTGCCTCCTGCATCCATTAATTGACTTAAATATGTGCACACTGTACAATGGCTTTGCTTCCTAGGTTCCCTGATGTATCTCTTTGAAAGGAATGAGATGCTATAAGTTAGTGTCTCATAACACTTCCCCTTTCCTCTCTAAAACTGTGTAAATATAGCCAGCATATAATACTTGGGAGAATTGTTAATGAGAATATCTTTAAACAATGGCAGACAAAGAGACATATATGTGAATGAGAAGGTAGGTATGATCTGGAGAACCTTTTTTCTGAACAGTACATACTTAAAACATTTCTTGATCAAGGAATTAATGTGAACTGAACTTCTATCTTGACAGGACATTTTCAGTATTTTAAAGACATGACTAAAGGGCAAATTATCTCAGATTTTGCTCATTAACAAGACTACAACATTCTATCGACACTAACCATCAACTTTGACAGAGTAGTTCTAGCATTTTCAAGGCAGAGCCAAGGAACAGGTTGTCTACTTCTTTGTGTAGAACCTGGTGATGTTCTGCTATCAAATTGAACATATCCAAACATATTGTTTTGATTTTATTTTGAAATCTATATTTATCCCTGTAAAGAGGCAAGTAATCCATTTTACAAGACCCTTTCTGCCTCACTGGGGGCTCCTCCTTTCAACTCTTTACACTGCCTCCCCATCTTTATGCCTTTCCCCCCAGTAAACTATTCTCCCTCCCACGTCCAGGAAGCCTATAAAGACATTACTTTCCCATATTCAGAAACTGGTATATACCTATCAAATTAATGATCTAATCAACTGATGCCTAAAACGTAAGCCAAAAGGAACCTCTTATAAGGCCTTGATTCCTCTGGACAATGGAGCCAATATAAGAAGTACAAAATTTAAAAGAAAAAATTCAGAGCAAGCCCACCCCCCACCCAACCCCACCCCACCCCCCACCCCATTTCTGCTTGCCTTTGATGGAAACTGAATTAAGATTTTAGGCACCTGGACCTTTGAGAACATGATAACAGCAGGTGGTGACCACACAGGATGGGTACAAAGGTCTTGAAGCTTTCTTAGAGCTTTGTTAGGTGGTGGCACACAGCTCTTGGCTCTCGTCCCATCACTGGCAAACCTCATCATCTCACAGATGGGTGTGAGTGTCTGAGCAAGTGTCTGCAAAAGTGCGTGAGTGCTAGTGTGTGTGTGTGTGTGTGTGTGCGTGTGCGTGTGCGTGCGTGCGTGCGTGTGTGTGTGTGTGCGTGTGCGTGTGTGCGTGTGTGTGCGTGTGCGTGCGTGTGTGTGTGCGTGTGCGTGTGCGTGTGCGTGTGTGTGTATGTGTGTGTGTGCTCGCGCGCGCGTGCGCGCGCGTTTGTGTGTATGTTCACCTTTGTGTACCTGTGGACATGTGATTATAGACGTACCTATTGTGTGTAACTCTGTTTTAAAAAAAAATTGCTTCGCATTTAACGTGCAACTTTGAAGTAGTGTGAAACTTACCCGAAGTTCTTTGCCACTCGGTTCCCCCATCTTTGAACGTGTGCTTCTATCTTTGAGCAGGCTTCTAGTCCATGTGGCTGAACTAACTTTCCAAAGAACCGAGTTGATTTGTGTTGTTTCTCCCTGCCTACTAAGCAATGGGATGGGTGGGTGTGTGCTCCTGTTCCCCCACGTGAATTGTGCTGAGGAGAGGATGTGGCTTCATTGCCAGTCACTGAACCAGTTTCTGGTCATTGCTAGGGCATCCCTCGCTTTCATCAGTCCCTTCAGCCTCCTCTCTTGTTCCCACCTAATTCAGTAATGCAGTGTGGCTTTTGTTCATTGTAACAGTGTACTCCGTAGGCAGCCTTTCTTCAGGCCTTCTGTTACCATTTTATATTCAAGTAAGTTGTCATAATCGTTCCGAATTGTAGCAAGAAAAGATTTGAGGGAAACTGCTGTATTACTTTGCTCATGTATTCGATTTGGAGGCTGCCAATAGACAGGGTACAGAAGGTAGAGCACAGAGATAGCACACTTGCTGAATAAATGAATGGAAACCTCATACACAACCGGACACACAATTAGTTACAGGTACAAATAGTCACAGGTACTGCATAACAAATACGCACTCTTTTAAACACAACTTCTTAGTTTACAGGTATAATTAATTTATTCAGTATTGTGCTGGAAGAGTCTATGGAATATGCGTACCGACATATCACCTTCCAGTGGTCAGTTTATGCTGCTGAGAAAAATAATGATGGAACGATTCGTGTGTGTGAGCACTACATTAGTTTGGTGTCATACATAGTTATTGGTCAGTAAAAATTAGAGCTTTACAGTTCCAACAGTTCATTACATTTGCTACTTCTGCTTCACAGACCTGCTTTGAGTTGCTCTGTGTTTGTCTTCCTTTGTAAATATTCTTGAACCTTCTTGTTTGTAAGCATCTGGTTTGCAGTTTTGGGAGACGAACGTGCAACTCTGTATAGTGTTTATATATATATCTGACTTGCTTTTCCTTAGAGCTACTTGCAATAAATGTGTTCGTGTAAGTTATTTGTGTGAAGTCTCATTTTTTCTTAGTTGTCTCAGCTTTATTACAAGTATATTTCCTTGCTCTTGTACAAGTGACTGACAGCCACCTCCCAGAGTGGAGCAGCTGGAGTAAATAAAACATGACAGTCATGTTGGTTACAAGCATGAAGCTTTTGGATAGAGTTAAAGGAATCAACTCACTCTCAAGTCTAAAATGTAGAGCTGATACTGGCTTAAAACAATCTACAAAATGACTCTCAGAGTTTACATGTAGATCTCAACTACTGCTAATCACCTACCACAGGAGGGTGAAGTGATTGTTTATAATTCACCTTTCTCTCTTTCACTTGCCAATTAACACTGTCCTTTGAAGGACTTCCCTTTCATTGCCTTATTGGTAACCATGGAAAAAGAAAATATTAGTATATGAAAACTATACCAATAGACAGGTAGCATTTTCATGCTGATGGACTCTAAAAGGAAGAATAGATTGGATATCATGAATTCATTTATAAATTATGTCAGTCTTATTGGATTTAGAAACATTACAAAATGATTACCCCTTTAGCTATTTGGTCTTTCCCAAGTTACCTTTGTCACATAGAACAATGAGAACAAAGCTGGGATCAGTGGGTTCTCACAGGTCAAATGGGTCGCAGGTAAAAAGGCAGATCTGAAGTCCATGGTCAGATCATTAAGTTCATTGTACAGCTTATCCTTTCTGGGCACATCTCAGATGATATATATGAAAAAGTATTGCAATGGAAAGATAGAGTTAAATACTTTTATCATTACAGACTCTGTAACAGAATGTTAGTTACTTAAATTTCATGTATAAATACTAATTTACATACATATATATGTGTGTGTGCATATACAGTTATATGATAATTCATTTTCTGGGATTATATACATACAATTATATACATTACACACACACACACACACACACACACATAAATTCATCTCCAATGGACTTTTAAAGACAACTGCACATACTGGTGCTTTTCAGCCTATATGATCATTGTATTCCCATTTAGGGGTTAATTCTTAACAATTTGAAGTCCCAAAACAGTAGGGACAGACTGCTGACAATTGGCCCAACTCTGTTGCATGAAGCACCTGTATATAAGAGTATACAAAGTTCAACTTTCACACTCTTCTTGTCTCATGTGTGCTAACCAAATAGTTGTCACGAAATGCCAAGAGGTTCCTATATTTTTAATATAAAAGTTGGGGGACATATATTCAATGACTGTAGTGATGGGCTTTTAAAAGGCATTACCATACATGTGTATCATATACCCTATTTACCTCACCCTATCTTTCCCCCACCCTCCTCTTATTTTCATTCTTCCCTCCAGATAGTTTTCCTTCTACTTTCACATCCTATTCACACTGCCAAGTTATGGAGTCAGCCCAGGTGTCAATTAATAGAGCATCGAATAAAGAACAAGGGATATGTTTACACAGAGTTTTATTCAGCTATAAAGCATAACAAAAGGTGTCATTTTCAGGAAAATGGGTACTGTTTCTTTAAAACATAAAATCTTTCAGAACACTTGTCAGATAAAAGATGACTAAGTACACACTGGTTAAGCATATCCAGTGACTGATTAGAAAAACATTAATAGGTGCTAATTGACCTCAAAAGACATCTTGGAAATGCACCAAAATGCTCTTAAGAAATGTTTTGCAAACAAAGCTGACATAAGTCATAACCTGAAAAAAAATGTGAGCATGAGAATGTATGCGGGCAAGTCAGAACATGGCCCCTCATTTATAAAATGCACAAAAATGAAATTATGCAAAATTAATGCATGGAGTGAGGTTGAGCTGTATTCTATTTTGAAAATCCAATTCATTTTCCCTCCAAGATATGCATGTTAATAGATGCTGGCTTTCACGCAGCTACCTTAAGTCCCAGCTTGCTGCTTAAGTGTACTTCAGAGATAAGGAATGCAACTGAGCTGTATAAAATGAGACAACTTCCCTCCCGTCTCTTGTGCATGATAAATGCTAAAGCAATTAGGAACCACTGTTGCATGCTACATTGGAATTTGTCAGCAACATACAGTGCTGTGCTATGTAAATGGGGTAAACTTACACAAAGTCTTGAGAATTTAGGAGGAAACCACTGACTTTACTTAATATTAAGCATTTGGGTTTATACAACTGAACTAGAAGCCATCACCTCCCTGAGTTTACAGTCTCAGAATATCTATTAAAGTGTCTTCTATGTCACTGGCAGCATTCTGGATTAGCATTTCAACTAACAAAGGGACCAAGGAAATATTAAAATGGAAAGCAGATTCTTAGGTGTCACCAGAAAAAAATACGAGGCTTATAATTCCTTCTATATTTCAAAATTAGCAACCCCCAAGAAAATTTTCAACATTTTGCATCATGTATCTCATTTTCAGGCACCATGTGTGTGCTTGGCCTTTAAACACTATGTTGGACTTGTCTTTGCTGTTCTCATCTTTTCACCAGTCAATTAGAAAACCTATGAATGAGCTTGCTTTGTGCTCTGTCTCTTACCCCTTATATTAAGACCAAAAGTGTTGGAGGCTCCGTTTAATTAGAGTCACAATACATATAGCCCATGTCACTCAAAAACAGCTTGTTTCACAAGCCAGCCAGATCTTTTTGTGGACGTGTGACAATAATATTAGACGAACAGTTCATCTTCAAAAGCTTTGGTTTGGATTCTGAACACTTTAGAAACTTATATTTGAGCCTTTTTAAAGGTTGGAGTTGGGTGGAGAAAAGCAACCATTTTTTCACTCACTTTTCTTCCCTGGAAAAGTTATTTTATTCATGTTTCCTACCTAATAAAGTTTAGGTAAAGGGTCTAATAGCAAAGAGAATGAAGTGATTGGGAGGCAGATTCCTTAGTGTATACAACCCAGGTTGGCCTTGAAATCACCGAGTAGCCCAGAATGGCTTTGATATCATGATCCCTGTATCTCAGCACCCCTCTCTGCTGCCACCATGTCAGCATCACACAGGAACTAAAATGATGTGCTTTTCACCTTTCCCCATTGAAGACTCTGAACTCTCACAAAAATATGTCACTCAAAACATTCTTGTTTTTAAACTCAAAGAATTTAAATCAAGAAAAAGAGGGTACATTCTATTTGAAGGGAGAAAGTGTACAACAGGAAGGGGTTCTGAGGAATCTGGGAGTACAGTAGGGGAGGAATAAAATCAAAGTATAGCAACATATATGTATGAAATGCCACAATGAAATCCATTATTTTATACACTAGCTTAAAATGCAATTTTTAAACAGTCTAAAAGAAAAATTTCTACTTTTTACATGGATGAGAGAGTGAAACTATACATCCTGCTACATATAGTTAATTAGGAAAGCATCTTAATTGAAACTCCAATTTTTAAACTGCAACTGAGATGAAAGAATGAGAGATAAAAAGCTTTCAAAAGACTTCCAACTTTGACAAAGTTAGAGACTACTTATTCTCTTGCCTCAACAAGCAGACAAAAATATGGATCAAAGCTTTGCAAAACATGCTGGGCACGAAGCAATCATCAGTTTTACCCTTTTCAAAATTGCATTACATTATAAATATTTGAACAATTAATTCTAAAGGCAGAATGTATACAAAACAATGTAATCATATGTTGTCTAGCAGAGATACATAGAACCTAAACCTAGAGATTATCAGAGTACAAAAGAAAGTCATGAACACAAGCCAACAAGAGACCTAGAGTGGTATAGTAATCTAAAAAGAAAACAAAGAGTAACCAAACAAAGAAGAGTAACTAAAGAAAAACCGTGACTTTGGAGAAAAAGTTGCTACTATAGAAACAGAAATGTATTTTTAACCATAAAAATATAACATATATATATATATATATATATATATATATACATATATATATGCAACTGAACAATAAGAGTTAAAGAACTTAATACCCAACTTTCAGTAATAAATAAAACAACTGGGAATAAAAGAAAAGGGGCTGCAGAGCTGCTCAGGGGTTAAGAGCACTGGATGCATTTGCAGAAGACCTTTATTCAATTCCCAACACACAGTAGCTAAAAAAAAAAAAAAAAACCCATCATCTCTACCCCTGGTTCAAGGGGTTCAGTTGCCTTCTTCTGATTGCCAAGGAGACCAGGAACATGGATGATATACTTATGGACATACATGCAGGCAAAACAGTTTCACATACAATTTTATATATATATGTATATATATATACATACATATGTATGTATGTGTGTATATATATGTGTGTATATGTATATGTATATGTGTGTATATATATATATATATATATATTTAAAAAAGACAGCAGATTTCAACAACAGTATTCAAATGAGACTTAACAATTCTAAAAAATTACGCCTTTTATCTTTTGATGTTATATTATTTCCCTTTCCTTTCCTCCCTCCAAATTCTCCCATAATCCCCTCCTTGTTCTTTTTCAAATTCATGACCTATTTTCATTGTTATTATGCATATATGTATTATTTAATGGATCGAAACATAAAAATCCATCTGTGTGTTGTCTAAAAATCTTTTATAGAATGCTACTTTCAACAGCAACAGAAGACATTGTTCTAAAGAGTACCTGGGACATATTCTGAATGATATCATGTGTTACTTAATAAAACAACTCTCAATATATTTTAAATCTTAAAAATGATAAGATGTACAGTCACTATCTTAGTCACAGTTTCTATTCCTGCACAAACATCAGGACCAAGAAGCAAGTTGGGGAGGAAAGGGTTTATTGAGCTTACACTTCCACATTGCAGTTCATCACTAAAGGAAGTCAGGACTGGAACTCAAGCAGGTCAGGAAGCAGGAGCTGATGCAGAGGCCATGGAGGGATGTTTCTTACTGGCTTGCTTCCCCTGGCCTGCTCAGCCTGCTCTCTTATAGAACCCAAGAGCACCAGCCCAAAGGTGGAACCACCCACAAGGGGCCCTCCCCACTTGATCACTAATTGAGAAAATGCCCCACAGCTGGATCTCATGGAGGCACTTCCCCAACTGAAGCTCCTTTCTCTGTGATAACTCCAGCCTGTGTCAAGTTGACACACAAAACCAGCCAGTACAATTGACCCTTTGTCAACTTGACACACAAACATCACTATTAAGCTTCAACCCTTACTTTCTTATTTATCCCCTAGATCTAAATACCTTTTAATTAGATATTTTCTTTATTTACATTTCAAATGTTGTCCCCCTTCACTCATTTCCCCTACAAAAATCCCCTATCCCAACCTCCCTCCCCCTGCCCACTCCAGCCTGTGTCATGTTGACACACAAAACCAGCCAGTACAGTCACTAACTACATTGAAATAAAATAACCTGGCAGAATAACTTAAAATTCACAAAAGTATGGAAAGAACCTTATACTCCTATACCAACCAATGTATAAGAATATTTGTTGCCCTACTAGGGGCCATGCCCTTAATGAAAACTGACTCTCTTTCTCCCAAGAGCTGTCATTTGCCAATAGCTGCACTCTTAAGAGGTGGAGCTCTGTGCTCCCTCCCAACACTGGGATCTTGTTTGACTTGAGTTTGCTCAGATCTTGTGAATGCCATCACAACTTATATGATTTCATCTAGCAAGCTGCCCTGCCGTGAATCATTACATAATACACATATGCAATAATAGCAATTAATGAAAATAGGTCATAAATTTGAAAAAGAACAAGGAGGGGATTATGGGAGAATTTGGAGGGAGGAAAGGAACGGGAAATAATATTATAACATCAAAAGATAAAAGATGTAATAAATGAATGAAATGAATAAAACAGCTTCATTTTAGTTATATACTATCTCACTTTTACAATGACCCCCTGAACCTTTGAGGGGGGAGGTGACATAAATGTTCCAGGGAAATCTGAGCATTACATCATCTCTTATTCTCTACCATTGGAATACCACACATACAAGTGTGTGTGTGTGTGTGTGTGTGGGTGTATCACAAATTAGGCTCCATGTTTTAAAGAGGACGTAAAGTTGGGTGGATAGAGAGGGACAATTAGATCTGGCATAAATTGGGGGAGGGAAATGACTATGACGAAAATACACAAGATTAAATTCTTTAAGAACTATTTTTTTAAATGAGAAAAGAAAAATAAAAGAAAATAAGTTGTCACTTTAAAGTAAATAAATACAAACACACCAAACTCAACAATGGTTACAGGTACCAGTAAAACATCATTTAGTGGGAATTTTACTAACAAATAAAGGTCTGTATTGAAAATCAGAAGGAGCAGATGAGGCGAGGGGCTCAGGTGGTAATAGCACTTGCTGCCAAGCCCGAGGATTTTGAACTCCATCACCCGT